>NW_027193920.1:0-214326 GCF_032444005.1 Ranitomeya imitator | reverse complement strand
TGCTGAAATGATGTCACTCTGCACTATAAAAAAGCGCTGCCGCCATTTTGCGCTCACTCTGCTGTGATTTCAGTTAGGGACAGGACGCTGTGTTCTAACTGAGGGCCAGTCGAGCTAGCTAATTGCTTTATTTTCCTTTCCAAAGGCTAATTTAGCAAAACGCTGTGTGTTCTTCACTGTTCACCTTGCTCTTGCCTTGCAGCGCTGTTTTAACAGCGTTCTGCAAGGTCTCTGTGTGTGTGTGTGTGTGCAGCTCACTCTGTAGTCTGTGTGCAGCCATATACCCGGTTGTATTCAAGCTCAGGGGGGGTTCACACTGCCTCACACAGTTGTTCTTTTTTGCTCTTAGTGCAGCCTGCTGCACATTTTTTCTCAAATTTCCTATTAGTGTTTTTCCACCAGTCTCCAGCTCTATTGTGGAAAAACACTACATAGGATAACCTAGAGGGGGGTTTTTGGGCCTTGCAGCGCCGTTTACGGCTGTCTGCACGGTCTCCGTGTGAGCCCAGCTCGCCCTGTAGTCTGTGTGCAGCCATAGCCGGTTGGATTCAGCTCAGGGTTCGTTACTGGCTCATACCTTGAGAAAAATTTTCCTTTTTTTCAAATAGTGCAGCCTGTTTAAAATTTGAAAAAAAAAATTCCTATTAGTGTCTTTCCACTCGTATCCAGCTAAATAGTGGAAAAACACTATATAGGATAACCTAGAGGAGGGTTTTTTGGCCTTGCAGCGCCGTTTACGGCTGTCTGCACGGTCTCCGTGTGAGCCCAGCTCGCCCTGTAGTCTGTGTGCAGCCATAGCCGGTTGGATTCAGCTCAGGGTTCGTTACTGGCTCATACCTTGAGAAAAATTTTTCCTTTTTTTCAAATAGTGCAGCCTGTTTAAAATCTGAAAAAAAAAAAATTCCTATTAGTGTCTTTCCACTCGTATCCAGCTAAATAGTGGAAAAACACTATATAGGATAACCGAGAGGAGGGTTTTTTGGCCTTGCAGCGCCGTTTACGGCTGTCTGCACGGTCTCCGTGTGAGCCCAGCTCGCCCTGTAGTCTGTGTGCAGCCATAGCCGGTTGGATTCAGCTCAGGGTTCGTTACTGGCTCATACCTTGAGAAAAATTTTCCTTTTTTTTCAAATAGTGCAGCCTGTTTAAAATTTGAAAAAAAAAATTCCTATTAGTGTCTTTCCACTCGTATCCAGCTAAATAGTGGAAAAACACTATATAGGATAACCTAGAGGAGGGTTTTTTGGCCTTGCAGCGCCGTTTACGGCTGTCTGCACGGTCTCTGTGTGAGCGCAGCTCGCCCTGTAGTCTGTGTGCAGCCATAGCCGGTTGGATTCAGCTCAGGGTGCGTTACTGCCTCATACCTTGAAAAACAATTTCCTTTTTTTCAAATAGTGCAGCCAGTTTAAAATTTGAAAAAAAAAATTCCTATTAGTGTCTTTCCACTCGTATCCAGCTAAATAGTGGAAAAACACTATATAGGATAACCGAGAGGAGGGTTTCTTGGCCTTGCAGCGCCGTTTACGGCTGTCTGCACGGTCTCCGTGTGATTTAAACTAGCTCTGTAGCCCGATCTGCACCAAAAAAAAGGTTAAGTTCACCAAACACAACTTACACTTGTGTAGGCCACATTTGCAAAATAATAAAGTTTAGTCCACAATTTACAACATTAGTGTTTCTTACACCTGTTAGGAGGAGCATTACAGGAATAAGCACACTAAGGCCTTAGTACTTTTCTGCTTATCTTTATCTGTCAACCAAGATGAAGAGGGCAGGGAGTAAGGCACGTGGGCGTGGGCGCGGAGCAGGGAGAGGAGCAGGGAGAGGACGTGGTGATTCTGTGCCTGCTGCGGGCGCCGGTGACTCGTCGTCACTCAGTTTCAGCAGGGAACAGTCCTTCATGCGCAGCTTTGTCGGAGAGCGCCGTGCACCGCTGCTGCGTGAAGACCAAATTGAAGCCGTTGTCGGGTGGATGGCAGCTAACGCCTCGGCATCGACTTCAGTTAGTGCCACATCCTCTCAGGCACAGAGCACTGGAGAGCAGCCATCTGTCTCTTCACCACCTGCCAAATTGGCCAGGCAGTCAGAGAGCCCAGGACAGGAGCCGTCTCTACTTCTGTTCTCTGAATCTCTTGGCTTGGAAACAGGGGGCCAGCCAAGCAGCATTGGAGAAATGGAAGAAGAGGCAGTGTGCAGTGATGCCCAACACCTTTTTCTCTCTGACTCTGAAGAGGCAGGTGGGCCAGTGCCTCCGGTGACCACAGCGCAGTACGCATCTGATGATGAAACTCAGGTGCCGCTTTCTCGTGCGTACTGTGCTGCTGAGACTACCCAGGAGGAGCAGTTGGTGGCAGAGGGTAGTGGAGATGATGAGGTCCTTGACCCATCGTGGCGTGAGGAACAGGAAGGTGGTGGGAGCAGCTCAGAGGAAGAGCTTCCTCTTACGGGCCAAAGAGGGAGAGGGAGGGGGAAGACTGCGGAGCCTGTAGCCTCCACTTTGGCACCCGTTAGGAGCCTGTCTCTTTCCAAAGCCAAAAAGGGCGCTCCCAAGACTTGCAGTGCCTGGTCCTTTTTTGACACAGTTGCAGATGACATTTGTTTTGTCAAATGCAAGCTGTGTCATCATAAAGTAAAAAGAGGGAAAAATGTCAGCAACCTCAATACCACAAATATGTGGAAACATGTGCGGACCAGGCACGCGGTGGAGTTACAGAAACACACTGAAGATGTAGGCCAACCAACAGCGGCAGCTACCACCTCTTCAGCTCGTGTTGCCTCTTCCTCCAGCTCACGCACAGCTGGTTTGGCTTCCTCCCAGAGACCTTGTGTAATTCCACCCACAGCACCACCTTCCCAGTCATCCTCACACTCCCAGTCTACTCTACAGCCATCGGTAGTACAGGCATGGGAGAAAAGGCGGGCATTCTCGGCCAACCACCCCCGAGCACAGGCTCTGAATGCAGGCATTGCCAAACTGTTGTCCCTGGAAATGCTCTCGTTCAGGCTGGTGGAGACTGACAGCTTCCGTGACTTGATGGCATTGGCAGTCCCACAGTACAAGGTGCCCAGCCGCTTTTACTTCAGCAGGCAGGCTGTCCCTGCCCTGCACAGGCATGTTGAGGCAAACATAAAACATGCGCTACTGAACGCCGTCAGTAGCAAGGTCCACCTCACCACCGATGCGTGGACCAGTCAGCATGGACAGGGGCGATATGTTTCCCTCACTGCCCATTGGGTTAATGTTGTTGAGCCAGGTACAGATCGTGCGAGTGGCGCAGGACGTGTCCTGCCCACTCCAAGGATTGCAGGAATCCAGTCTGTACGCATCGACTCCTCCTCTTACACCAGTTCCTCTGATTCCTCTCTGCAGGATCCGTCACAGTCCACCCCCACATGGACCCGTGAACGTTTACCTATGACCGACATGAGCACAGCCGTGGCCAAACGTCAGCAGGCCGTCTTGAAACTAGTTTCATTGGGGCATCGAAGCCACACAGCGCAGGAGCTCTGGAATGCTATAAAGCAGGAGAGCGATGTGTGGTTACTGCCAGCGAATCTCCAGCCAGGCATGGTAGTGTGTGACAATGGCCGAAATCTGGTGGCAGCTTTGGCCCTTGGCAACCTCACTCACATCCCATGTCTGGCACATGTGCTCAATTTGGTTGTGCAGAGTTTTCTGAGGGACTATCCGGATCTTGATGCCCTGCTGCACAAGGTCCGCCTAGAGTGTGCTCACTTGCGGCGTTCCAGCTTGGCCAGATCCCGCATTGCTGCTCTGCAGCGCCGATTCCGCCTTCCGGAACACCGCATCATATGTGACCTACCTACCCGGTGGAATTCCACGTTACATATGTTGGAGCGGTTGTGTGAGCAGCAGCAAGCAGTTATGGAGTACCAGCTGCATCAGGCGCAAAGAAGTCGCAGTCAGCGCCGATCAGACTTCACAACCACAGAGTGGGCCACTATGAAGGACGTCTGCCAGGTTTTGCGTCCTTTTGATTATTCCACGCGGATGGCAAGTGCAGATGATGCACTAGTCAGCATGACTGTCCCCCTTATCTGCCTGCTTCAGCAAACTTTGCAAGGGTTAAGGGATGATGTGGTGGAAGAGGTGGAGGATGAGGAGTCACCTTTTCCATCAGCTTCTGGAGAGTCAGCGCCACGTGGTTCCTCACAAAGGGGTACGCAGGGGCCAATTTGTGAGGAGGATGAGGAGGAGTCAATGGAGGAGGAAGAGCTCCGTCCAGAGGAGGGAGCGACACAATTGTCCAGTGGTCAGTGTGTACAGCGAGGGTGGGGTGATGACGAGCGGGCAGAGATCATGTCTCAAGCAGGGGACAGCGTTTCTGGGCCGGTTGGCACTCTGCAGCACATGGTGGATTTCATGCTGCAGTGCCTGAGAAACGACCGCCGCATCGACCACATTCTCAACATGCCTGATTATTGGGTGTTCACCCTCCTCGATCCTCGCTACCGGGACAACGTCCAAAACCTCATCCCTGCGTTGACCCGGGAGCGTAAATTGCGGGAGTACCACGACACACTGGTGAATTCCATCATCTTCTCCTGTCCAACTGAGAGGAGTGCTGCTAGTGCTTTACAAAGCAGCTCAGTGCGTCGAGGCAGTGGGGGAGGCTCTGCCCAAAGAGGGAGCAGAAGCAGTGCCTCTGCCCAAGGCAAGCCCAGTATGGCACAACTCTGGCACACTTTTGTGTGCCCGCCCCAAATGTCTACACCATCACCGGCGGCTCCAGTCAGCAGGAGGCAACGGTTCCGTCAGATGGTGACAGACTACATGGCTTGCCCTCTTACTGTACTCCCAGACGGCTCTTCCCCGTTCAAGTTTTGGGTCTCTAAGCTGGATACATGGCCAGAGCTAAGCCAGTATGCATTGGAGGTGCTGGCTTGCCCTGCGGCTAGTGTCTTATCGGAACGTGTCTTTAGTGCCGCAGGTGGTGTACTAACAGACCGTCGCATGCGACTATCCTCCGATAACGTTGACCGGCTTACTTTCCTGAAAATGAACCAGGCCTGGATCTCGCAGGAATTTGCCACTCCTCTGCCTGATTAAGTAATTGGGTGTCATCCAGGTCTCCTGCTGTGTTCATCTTTCTACCACCTGAACTGCTATTCCTGGGCTCCAACACCGCCAGTTGCGGCTCAGAAGTGCAGGCTGCACAGTAAAAACATACGACCCAGTGTTATTGGGTTTCAGTAACGTCAGCTGATCCCCAGCTGTGTAGCCGGCAATGTGTCCTGCGACCGCCACGCTGGCACAACAACCTAAATGTAAGGGAACCTGTCCCCCCCCCCCCCCCCCGTCGTTTGTTACTGAAAGAGCCATCTTGTGCAGCAGTAATGCTGCACAAGGAAAAGGTAGCTCTTTTTTTTTAGCTCTTTGCACACGCAGAACTTAACACTTATAAAATGTGTTCACTGATACCGTTATACCGTCCCGGAGCTGGGACTTTCCTTCGTAATGTGATGCAGCACAGCCGTCATTCCTACCCCCTTGGTGCCATGCGCTGCCTCCTCAGCGTTGTTTTAAGCTGTCACGGAGCCTGCGCTGTTCTGTTATCCCTTGGGCATGCCCTATTTGCGCTGCCTGTCTTCTGACATAATTTGGTGTCAGGCTGGCTGCGCCTGTGCGGCCGCGGTGCCCGAGATCCCGCCTCGCAGTGTCTTCTGATTGAGTCACACTGCGGGCCTGGGATCCATGGGCATGCGCAGTGCATATCTTCCCCTCGGGCTCTCGCTCATTTCCCTCCGCCTTCTTTAGACTGTGCGCCGTCAGCTGATCCCTAGCATGCCACGGCCGTGACACCGCACAGTCTGAAGAAGAGGGAAGGAGGGGAGTGAGAGTCGAGGTTATGCACTGTGCATGCCCATGGTTCCAAGGCCCGCAGTGGGATTACGTTAGATGAGACTGCGAGGTGGGATCTGGAGCAGCGTGGACGCACAGGCACTGACAGCCTGACACCAAATTATGTCAGAAGACAGGCAGCGCTAATTGGGCATGGCCAAGGGCTAACAGAACAGCGCAGGCTCCGTGGCAGCTTAAAACAACGCTGAGGAGGCAGCGCACGGCATCAAGGGGATAGGAATGACAGCTGTGCTGTGTCCCATTACGAAGGAAATTCGCACCTCCGGAACGGTTTAACGGTATAAAGGGACACATTTTTAGTGTTTACTTCGGTGTTTGCAAGGAGCATAATTAAAAGAGCAACCTTTTCCTTTTGCATCCTTAGTGCTGCACAACATGGCTCTTTCAGCTACAAACGTCTTGGGGGGGGGGGTTAAAGGTTTCCTTTCAACTTGCTCCAATCAGGCTTCGGCCTACACTCTGTTCCTCTGCTCCTCCTGCTGTCCCTGGGCTCTAACACCGCCAGTTGGTGCCTGGAAGTGCTGTGTGCACAGTCAACAGTCGCTCCTCTGTTATTGGGGTTCAGTAACGTCAGCTGATCCCCAGCTGTGTGTGCGGCAATACCTCCAATCTGCTCCTCCTGCTGTCCCTGGGCTCTAACACCGCCAGTTGGTGCCTGGAAGTGCTGTGTGCACAGTCAACAGTCGCTCCTCTGTTATTGGGGTTCAGTAACGTCAGCTGATCCCCAGCTGTGTGTGCGGCAATACCTCCAATCTGCTCCTCCTGCTGTCCCTGGGCTCTAACACCGCCAGTTGGTGCCTGGAAGTGCTGTGTGCACAGTCAACAGTCGCTCCTCTGTTATTGGGGTTCAGTAACGTCAGCTGATCCCCAGCTGTGTATCCGGCAACGTGTCATGCGACCGCCACGCTGGCACAACTAAAATGTAAGGGGACCTGTCCCCCCCCCCCCCCCTAGGCGTTTGTTACTGAAAGAGCCACCATGTGCAGCACTAATACTGCACAAGGGAAAGGTCGCTCTTGAAATTATGCTCCTTGCAAACGCTGAACTACACACTCATGTAATGTGTCCCCTCACACCGTCCAACCGTCCTGGAGGTGGGACTTTCCTTTGTAATGTGACGCAGCACAGCCGTCATTGCTACCCCCTTGGCACCGTGCGCTGCCTCCTTAGCGTTGTTTGATTCCGTCATGGACCCTGCGCTGTTATGTTATCCCTTGGCCATGCACAGTTTGCGCTGCCCGTCCTCTGACATCATTTGTTGTCGTCCTGGCTGCGCCTGTGCGTCCACGCTGCCCGAAATCACACCTCGCAGTGTCGTCTAATGTGATCCCACAGTGGGCCTGGTATCCATGGCCATGCGCAGTGCATATACTAGCCTCTCACTCCCCTTCTTCACGCTTCTTCAGACTAGGCGGCGTCAGCTGATCCCTAATAGCATGCCACGGCCGTGACGCCGCACAGTCTGAAGAAGCAGGAAGGAGGTGAGTGAGAGGCGATGATATGCACTGCGCATGCCCATGGATCCCTGGCCCGCAGTGGGACTACATTAGATGACACTGCAAGGTTGGATCTCGGGCAGCTTGGACGCACAGGCACTGCCAGCCTGACACCTACATGATGTCAGAAGACGGGCACCGCTAACTGTGCATGGCCAAGGGATAACATTACAGTGCGGGCTCCGTGACAGAACCAAACAACGTTGAGGAGGTGGTGCCCGGCACCAAGGGGGTTGGAATGACGGCTGTGCTGTGTCACATTACAAAGGAAAGTCCCACTTCCGGGATGGTTTGACGGTGTGAGGGGACACATTATATGAGTGTGTACTTCAGCGTTTGCAAGGAGCATAATTTTCGGAGCCACCATTTTCCATGTGCAGTATTACTGCTGTACAAGATGGCTCTTTCAGCAACAAATGCCTGGGGGGGGGGGGGTTAAAGGTTCCCTTTCAACTTGCTCCACTGCAGGCTTCGGCCTACACTCTGCTCCTCTTTGATTCCCTGGGTTTCAACACTGTCAGTTGCCACCTGGAAGTGTTGTCTACACAGAAAAAAACACTAGGTGATGTGTCAGTGGGGTTCAGCACCGCCAGCTGTTCCCCTGCTGTGTAGTCGGCAACGTGTCCAGCACAAGCCACGCTGGCACAACAGAACAAAAGCTGCCACCAGTGCAGGCTTCGGCCTACACTCTGCTCCTCTCCTCCTCCTGCTGACCCTGGGCTCAAACACCGCTAGTTTTTGCCCGGAAGTGCTAGCTGCACAGAGAAAAACACCAGCCAATGTGTTAGTGGGGTTCAGCAACGCCAGCTGTTCCCCTGCTGTGTAGCCGGCAACGTGACCTGCAAACGCCATGCAGGCACAGGAACTGAAATTAAAAGGGAACCTGGCCCCACCCCCCCAGGTGTTTCTATGTATAACAGCCACCTAGTACAGCAGTACTGCTGCATTTGTACAAGGTGGCTGACTTTTTCTCCTTGCCCACGTGGAACTCAACACGTACAAAATGTGTCTCATTGAGACCATTCCACTGTCCCTGAGGTGTGACTTTCCTTTGTAATGATACGCAGCACCCCCCTTGGTAGCGTTTCCCGTCTTTTGTCATCATGGTTAGCTGGCTGCGCCTGTGCATCCGCCCTGCTAGAAACAACGCCCCTCGTTGTCATATTTATTTTGTCAGCGAGGGTGTGGTTTATGGGCACGAGCAGTGCATATGTTCGCCTGTCTTAACTCATCTCCTTCCGCCTTCTTCAGACTGTGCGGCCTCCTGGCCGTGGTAGGCGATAAGGGATCAGCTGAGGCCGCCCAGTCTGGAGCAGGTGTAAGGACATGTGTAAGCGGCAAACCTATTTACTGCACAAGGCCACGAATCCCAGCCACGCAGTGTGATTTTTTGAAAACACACTGTGGGTCTGGGATTCATGTCCATCGCTAACCGCAACGGCCGACATGAAATGAGGTCAGAAGACAGGAAGCGCTCACAGCGCATGGCCAAGGGATCACAATAGCGCAGACTCCTGTACAGCAAATAACAACGCTCAGGAATCTGCGCCCAGTACCTAGGTGCAAATTTTGACACCTGTGCTGCGTCTCGTTAAAAAGACAAGTCACGCCTCCACAACTGTTTGACAGTATAATGGGCTAAATAGTGTACGTGTTTTAGTCAGCGTGTGCAAGGAGCAAAACAAATAGAGCAACCTTTTACTTGTGCAGCATTAATGCTGCACAAGGTGTGGCTCTTGTACCTTGCAACACCTGAGGGGGGGGTTAAAGGTAACCTTTGAAATTGGTTCAACTAGGCTTCGGCCTACACTCTGCTCCTCTCCTCCTCCTGCTGACCCTGGGCTCAAACACCGCTAGTTTTTGCCCGGAAATGCTAGCTGCACAGAGAAAAACACCAGCCAATGTGTTAGTGGGGTTCAGCACCGCCAGCTGTTCCCCTGCTGTGTAGTCGGCAACGTGTCCAGCACAAGCCACGCTGGCACAACCGACCAAAAGCTGCCACCAGTGCAGGCTTCGGCCTACACTTTGCTCCTCTCCTCCTCCTGCTGACCCTGGGCTCAAACAACGCCAGTTTCTGCCCGGACATGCTAGCTGCACAGAGAAAAACACCAGCCAATGTGTTAGTGGGGTTCAGCACCGCCTGCTGTTCCCCCGCTGTGTAGCCGGCATCGTGTCCAGCACAAGCCACGCTGGCACAACCGACCAAAAGCTGCCACCAGTGCAGGCTTCGGCCTACACTTTGCTCCTCTCCTCCTCCTCCTGCTGACCCTGGGCTCTAACACCGCTAGTTTTTGCCCGGACATGCAATCTGCACAGAGAAAAACACCAGTCAATGTGTCAGTGGGGTTCAGCAACGCCAGCTGTTCCCCTGCTGTGTAGCTTGCAACGTGACCTGCAAACGCCACGCAGGCACATGAACTGAAATTGAAGGGAGCCTGCCCCCCACCCACAGGTGTTTCTATGTATATCAGCCACCTTGTACAGCAGTACTGCTGCATTTGTACGAGGTGGCTGACTTTTTCTCCTTGCCCACGTGGAACTCAACACGTACAAAATGTGTCTCATTAGAGACCATTACAATGTCCCTGAGGTGTGACTTTCCTTTGTAATGACACGCAGCACCACCCTTGTTAGCGCTGCCCGTCTTTTGACATCATTGGTTAGCTGGCTGCGCCTGTGCATCTCCCCTGCTCGAAACAACGGCCCTCGGTGTCTTATTTTTTTGGACAGCGAGGGTGTGATTGATGGGCATGTGCAGTGCATATGTTTGCCTGTGTTCACTCATCTCCTTCCGCCTTCTTCAGACTGGGTGTCCTCATGGCCGCGGCAGGCGATAAGGGATCAGATGAGGCCGCCCAGTCTGAAGCAGGTGTAAGGACATGTGTGAGCGGCAAACATATTTAGTGCACCAGGGCACGAATCCCAGCACCGCAGTGTGATTTTTTAAAAACACACTGTGGGTCTGGGATTCATGTCCATCGCTAACCGCAACGGCCGACATGAAATGAGGTCAGAAGACAGGAAGCGCTCACAGCGCATGGCCAAGGGATCACAATAGCGCAGACTCCTGTACAGCAAATAACAACGCTCAGGAATCTGCGCCCAGTACCTAGGTGCAAATTTTGACACCTGTGCTGCGTCTCGTTAAAAAGACAAGTCACGCCTCCACAACTGTTTGACAGTATAATGGGCTAAATAGTGTACGTGTTTTAGTCAGCGTGTGCAAGGAGCAAAACAAATAGAG
This sequence comes from Ranitomeya imitator, assembly GCF_032444005.1. NCBI lineage: Eukaryota > Metazoa > Chordata > Amphibia > Anura > Dendrobatidae > Ranitomeya > Ranitomeya imitator. The sequence continues at coordinate 203,705 of NW_027193920.1, read as the reverse complement.
CAACCTTTTACTTGTGCAGCATTAATGCTGCACAAGGTGTGGCTCTTGTACCTTGCAACACCTGAGGGGGGGGTTAAAGGTAACCTTTGAAATTGGTTCAACTAGGCTTCGGCCTACACTCTGCTCCTCTACTCCTCCTGCTGACCCTGGGCTCAAACACCGCTAGTTTTTGCCCGGACATGCTAGCTGCACAGAGAAAAACACCAGCCAATGTGTTAGTGGGGTTCAGCACCGCCAGCTGTTCCCCTGCTGTGTAGTCGGCAACGTGTCCAGCACAAGCCACGCTGGCACAACCGACCAAAAGCTGCCACCAGTGCAGGCTTCGGCCTACACTTTGCTCCTCTCCTCCTCCTGCTGACCCTGGGCTCAAACAACGCCAGTTTCTGCCCGGACATGCTAGCTGCACAGAGAAAAACACCAGCCAATGTGTTAGTGGGGTTCAGCACCGCCTGCTGTTCCCCCGCTGTGTAGCCGGCATCGTGTCCAGCACAAGCCACGCTGGCACAACCGACCAAAAGCTGCCACCAGTGCAGGCTTCGGCCTACACTTTGCTCCTCTCCTCCTCCTGCTGACCCTGGGCTCAAACAACGCCAGTTTCTGCCCGGACATGCTAGCTGCACAGAGAAAAACACCAGCCAATGTGTTAGTGGGGTTCAGCAACGCCAGCTGTTCCCCTGCTGTGTAGCTTGCAACGTGACCTGCAAACGCCACGCAGGCACATGAACTGAAATTGAAGGGAGCCTGCCCCCCACCCACAGGTGTTTCTATGTATATCAGCCACCTTGTACAGCAGTACTGCTGCATTTGTACGAGGTGGCTGACTTTTTCTCCTTGCCCACGTGGAACTCAACACGTACAAAATGTGTCTCATTAGAGACCATTACAATGTCCCTGAGGTGTGACTTTCCTTTGTAATGACACGCAGCACCCCCATTGTTAGCGCTGCCCGTCTCCTGACATCATTGGTTGGCTGGCTGTGCCTGTGCGTCCCCCCTGCCCGACACAACGCCCCCCGTTGTCTCATATATTTTGACTGCGAGGGTGTGATTGATGGGCACGAGCAGTGCATATGTTCCCCTGTTTTCACTCCCCTCCTTCCGCCTTCTTCTGACTGTGCGGCCTCATGGCCGCGGCATGCGATAAGGGATCAGCTGAGGCCGCCCAGTCTGAAGCAGGTGTAAGGACATGTGTGAGCGGCGAACATATTTACTGCACAAGGCCACGAATCCCAGCACCGCAGTGTGACTTTAGGAAAAGCCACTGTGGGTCTGGGATTTATGGCCATCGTTAACCGCACCGGCCAACATGAAATGAGGTCATGAGACGGCCTGCACTAACAGGGTATTGCCAAGGGATAACACAAGAGCGCAGACTCCTGTACAGCAAATAACAACGCTCAGGAATCTGCGCCCAGTACCTAGGTGCAAATTTTGACACCTGTGCTGCGTCTCGTTAAAAAGACAAGTCACGCCTCCACAACTGTTTGACAGTATAATGGGCTAAATAGTGTACGTGTTTAATTCAGCGTGTGCAAGGAGCAAAATTAAATAGAGCAACCTTTGACTTGTGCATCATTAATGCTGTTCAAGGTGTGGCTCTTGTACCTTGCAACACCTGAGGGGGGGGTTAAAGGTAACCTTTGAAATTGGTTCAACTAGGCTTCGGCCTACACTCTGCTCCTCTACTCCTCCTGCTGACCCTGGGCTCAAACACCGCTAGTTTTTGCCCGGAAATGCTAGCTGCACAGAGAAAAACACCAGCCAATGTGTTAGTGGGGTTCAGCACCGCCAGCTGTTCCCCTGCTGTGTAGTCGGCAACGTGTCCAGCACAAGCCACGCTGGCACAACAGAACAAAAGCTGCCACCAGTGCAGGCTTCGGCCTACACTTTGCTCCTCTCCTCCTCCTGCTGACCCTGGGCTCAAACAACGCCAGTTTCTGCCCGGACATGCTAGCTGCACAGAGAAAAACACCAGCCAATGTGTTAGTGGGGTTCAGCACCGCCAGCTGTTCCCCCGCTGTGTAGCCGGCATCGTGTCCAGCACAAGCCACGCTGGCACAACCGACCAAAAGCTGCCACCAGTGCAGGCTTCGGCCTACACTTTGCTCCTCTCCTCCTCCTCCTGCTGACCCTGGGCTCTAACACCGCTAGTTTTTGCCCGGACATGCAATCTGCACAGAGAAAAACACCAGTCAATGTGTCAGTGGGGTTCAGCAACGCCAGCTGTTCCCCTGCTGTGTAGCTTGCAACGTGACCTGCAAACGCCACGCAGGCACATGAACTGAAATTGAAGGGAGCCTGCCCCCCACCCCCCCAGGTGTTTCTATGTATAACAGCCACCTTGTACAGCAGTACTGCTGCATTTGTACAAGGTGGCTGACTTTTTCTCCTTGCACACGTGGAACTCAACAAGTACAAAATGTGTCTCATTACAGACCATTACAATGTCCCTGAGGTGTGACTTTCCTTTTTAATGACACGCAGCACCCCCATTGTTAGCGCTGCCCGTCTCCTGACATCATTGGTTGGCTGGCTGTGCCTGTGCGTCCCCCCTGCCCGACACAACGCCCCCCGTTGTCTCATATATTTTGACTGCGAGGGTGTGATTGATGGGCACGAGCAGTGCATATGTTCCCCTGTTTTCACTCCCCTCCTTCCGCCTTCTTCTGACTGTGCGGCCTCATGGCCGCGGCATGCGATAAGGGATCAGCTGAGGCCGCCCAGTCTGAAGCAGGTGTAAGGACATGTGTGAGCGGCGAACATATTTACTGCACAAGGCCACGAATCCCAGCACCGCAGTGTGACTTTAGGAAAAGCCACTGTGGGTCTGGGATTTATGGCCATCGTTAACCGCACCGGCCAACATGAAATGAGGTCATGAGACGGCCTGCACTAACAGGGTATTGCCAAGGGATAACACAAGAGCGCAGTTTCCTGTACTGCAAATAACAACGGTAAGGAATCTGCGCACAGCACCTAGGTGTAAATTTGTACACCTGTGCTGCGTCTCCTTAAAAAGACTAGTAGTCACGCCTCCACTACTGTTTGACAGTATAATGGGCTAAATAGTGTACGTGTTTAATTCAGCGTGTGCAAGGAGCAAAATTAAATAGAGCAACCTTTGACTTGTGCATCAATAATGCTGTTCAAGGTGTGGCTCTTGTACCTTGCAACACCTGAGGGGGGGGTTAAAGGTAACCTTTGAAATTGGTTCAACTAGGCTTTGGCCAACACTCTGCTCCTCTACTCCTCCTGCTGACCCTGGGCTCAAACACCGCTAGTTTTTGCCCGGAAATGCTAGCTGCACAGAGAAAAACACCAGCCAATGTGTTAGTGGGGTTCAGCACCGCCAGCTGTTCCCCTGCTGTGTAGTCGGCAACGTGTCCAGCACAAGCCACGCTGGCACAACAGAACAAAAGCTGCCACCAGTGCAGGCTTCGGCCTACACTTTGCTCCTCTCCTCCTCCTGCTGACCCTGGGCTCAAACAACGCCAGTTTCTGCCCGGACATGCTAGCTGCACAGAGAAAAACACCAGCCAATGTGTTAGTGGGGTTCAGCACCGCCAGCTGTTCCCCTGCTGTGCAGCTTGCAACGTGACCTGCAAACGCCACGCAGGCACATGAACTGAAATTGAAGGGAGCCTGCCCCCCACCCACAGGTGTTTCTATGTATATCAGCCACCTTGTACAGCAGTACTGCTGCATTTGTACGAGGTGGCTGACTTTTTCTCCTTGCCCACGTGGAACTCAACACGTACAAAATGTGTCTCATTAGAGACCATTACAATGTCCCTGAGGTGTGACTTTCCTTTGTAATGACACGCAGCACCCCCATTGTTAGCGCTGCCCGTCTCCTGACATCATTGGTTGGCTGGCTGTGCCTGTGCGTCCCCCCTGCCCGACACAACGCCCCCCGTTGTCTCATATATTTTGACTGCGAGGGTGTGATTGATGGGCACGAGCAGTGCATATGTTCCCCTGTTTTCACTCCCCTCCTTCCGCCTTCTTCTGACTGTGCGGCCTCATGGCCGCGGCATGCGATAAGGGATCAGCTGAGGCCGCCCAGTCTGAAGCAGGTGTAAGGACATGTGTGAGCGGCGAACATATTTACTGCACAAGGCCACGAATCCCAGCACCGCAGTGTGACTTTAGGAAAAGCCACTGTGGGTCTGGGATTTATGGCCATCGTTAACCGCACCGGCCAACATGAAATGAGGTCATGAGACGGCCTGCACTAACAGGGTATTGCCAAGGGATAACACAAGAGCGCAGTTTCCTGTACAGCAAATAACAACGCTCAGGAATCTGCGCCCAGTACCTAGGTGCAAATTTTGACACCTGTGCTGCGTCTCGTTAAAAAGACAAGTCACGCCTCCACAACTGTTTGACAGTATAATGGGCTAAATAGTGTACGTGTTTAATTCAGCGTGTGCAAGGAGCAAAATTAAATAGAGCAACCTTTGACTTGTGCATCATTAATGCTGTTCAAGGTGTGGCTCTTGTACCTTGCAACACCTGAGGGGGGGGTTAAAGGTAACCTTTGAAATTGGTTCAACTAGGCTTCGGCCTACACTCTGCTCCTCTACTCCTCCTGCTGACCCTGGGCTCAAACACCGCTAGTTTTTGCCCGGAAATGCTAGCTGCACAGAGAAAAACACCAGCCAATGTGTTAGTGGGGTTCAGCACCGCCAGCTGTTCCCCTGCTGTGTAGTCGGCAACGTGTCCAGCACAAGCCACGCTGGCACAACAGAACAAAAGCTGCCACCAGTGCAGGCTTCGGCCTACACTTTGCTCCTCTCCTCCTCCTGCTGACCCTGGGCTCAAACAACGCCAGTTTCTGCCCGGACATGCTAGCTGCACAGAGAAAAACACCAGCCAATGTGTTAGTGTGGTTCAGCACCGCCAGCTGTTCCCCCGCTGTGTAGCCGGCATCGTGTCCAGCACAAGCCACGCTGGCACAACCGACCAAAAGCTGCCACCAGTGCAGGCTTCGGCCTACACTTTGCTCCTCTCCTCCTCCTCCTGCTGACCCTGGGCTCTAACACCGCTAGTTTTTGCCCGGACATGCAATCTGCACAGAGAAAAACACCAGTCAATGTGTCAGTGGGGTTCAGCAACGCCAGCTGTTCCCCTGCTGTGTAGCTTGCAACGTGACCTGCAAACGCCACGCAGGCACATGAACTGAAATTGAAGGGAGCCTGGCCACCACCCCCAGGTGTTTCTATGTATAACAGCCACCTTGTACAGCAGTACTGCTGCATTTGTACAAGGTGGCTGACGTTTTCTCCTTGCCCACGTGGAACTCAACACGTACAAAATGTGTCTCTTTGAGACCATTCCACTGTCCCTGAGGTGTGACTTTCCTTTCTAATGATACGCAGCACCCCCCTTGGTAGCGCTTCCCGTCTTCTGACATCATTGGTTGGCTACTTGCGCCTGTTCGTCCGCCCTGCCTGAATAAAATGCTCCTCGTTGTCTTAATTATTTTGACTGCGAGGGTGTGATTGATGGGCACGAGCAGTGCATATCTTCGCCTGTCTTAACTCATCTCCTTCCGCCTTCTTCAGACTGTGCAGCCTCATGGCCGCGGCATGCGAGAAGGGATCAGCAGAGGCCGCCCAGTCTGAAGCAGGTGTAAGGACGTGTGTGAGCGGCCAAAATATTTACTGCTCAAGGCCACGAATCCCAGCACCGCAGTGTGGCTTTATGAAAAGACACTGTGGGTCTGGGATTTATGGCCATCGTTAACCGCACCGGCCAACATGAAATGAGGTCATAAGATGGGCAGCGCTAACAGGGCATTGCCAAGGGATAACACAAGAGCGCAGACTCCTGTACAGCAAATAACAACGCTCAGGAAGCTGCGCCAAGCACCAAGGCGTTATTTTGGACACCTGTGCTGCGTCTCATCAAAAAACCAAGTCACGCATCCACTACAGTTTTACTGTAGAATGGGGTAAATTGTGTATGTCTTTCATTCAGCGTGTGCAAGTAGACAAATTAATAGAGCAACCTTTCACTTGTGCAGCATTAATACTGCACAAGGTGTGTCTCTTGTACTTTGTAACACCTGAGGGGGGGGTTAAAGGTTTCCTTTGAAATTGGTTCAACTAGGCTTCGGCCTACACTCTGCTCCTCTCCTCCTCCTCCTGCTTCAACACGGGCTCTAACATCGCAAGTTTTTGCCCGCAAGTGCTAGCTGCACAGATAAAAACACACGCCATTGTGTTAGTGGGGTTCAGCAACGCCAGCTGTTCCCCCAGTGTGTAGCCGGCAAAGTGTCCTGCAAACGCAACGCAGACACAAAGCTGCCTCCAGTGCAGGCTTCGGCCTACACTCATCTCCCCCTGCTTACCCTTTGCTCCAACACCGCTAGTTGGGGCTCTAGGAAGACAATCTTTAATAGGCAAGGCAACGCATCCGGGTTCCAGCACCGCCAGCTGGTTCTCGGCAGTGTTCTTGTCACAGGTACTCCCTCGTGCCAAGCCTGGTTTCAGCACCGTCAGCTGTTTCCGGGTTGTGTCAACTTCACTGAGACGCCTATGCTTGCCCCGTCGTGGGGCGGTCGAGTTAGCCAACTCCAGGGTGCCTCCAGTTTAGGAGCTTCCTATGTGGGCTGCGTGAACTGGTAGTCAAGGCTGGTTCTGTAGTGCCAGTAGGCCCAGCTCCCCCTGTAGGACTGTTGGGGTTCGGTAACTGCGGCTGCCTCGCGGCCTAGCTGTTCTCTCCTCTCCTGTGGGCCTTGGGGTCCACCACCTGGTTCCAGCACCGTCAGCTGGTTCCGGGCCGAGACTTTGGCTAAGGTGCCTCCTCCTGGGTATCCGAGTTCCGCCAACGCCAGGCGGTCCTTGGTAGTGCTTTTAAGCGCGGGCACCTACAGCTTAGTAACCGGGTTCCAGCACCGTCAGCTGGTCCTCGGTCGTGCCATTGGCTCTTGCACACTGGGGCAACGCATCCGAGTTCCAGCACCGCCAGCTGGTTCTCGGCAGTGTTCTTGTCACAGGTACTCCCTCGTGCCAAGCCTGGTTTCAGCACCGTCAGCTGTTTCCGGGTTGTGTCAACTTCACTGAGACGCCTATGCTTGCCCCGTCGTGGGGCGGTCGAGTTAGCCAACTCCAGGGTGCCTCCAGTTTAGGAGCTTCCTATGTGGGCTGCGTGAACTGGTAGTCAAGGCTGGTTCTGTAGTGCCAGTAGGCCCAGCTCCCCCTGTAGGACTGTTGGGGTTCGGTAACTGCGGCTGCCTCGCGGCCTAGCTGTTCTCTCCTCTCCTGTGGGCCTTGGGGTCCACCACCTGGTTCCAGCACCGTCAGCTGGTTCCGGGCCGAGCCTTTGGCTAAGGTGCCTCCTCCTGGGTATCCGAGTTCCGCCAACGCCAGGCGGTCCTTGGTAGTGCTTTTAAGCGCGGGCACCTACAGCTTAGTAACCGGGTTCCAGCACCGTCAGCTGGTCCTCGGTCGTGCCATTGGCTCTTGCACACTGGGGCAACGCATCCGGGTTCCAGCACCGCCAGCTGGTTCTCGGCAGTGTTCTTGTCACAGGTACTCCCTCGTGCCAAGCCTGGTTTCAGCACCGTCAGCTGTTTCCGGGTTGTGTCAACTTCACTGAGACGCCTATGCTTGCCCTGTCGTGGGGCGGTCGAGTTAGCCAACTCCAGGGTGCCTCCAGTTTAGGAGCTTCCTATGTGGGCTGCGTGAACTGGTAGTCAAGGCTGGTTCTGTAGTGCCAGTAGGCCCAGCTCCCCCTGTAGGACTGTTGGGGTTCGGTAACTGCGGCTGCCTCGCGGCCTAGCTGTTCTCTCCTCTCCTGTGGGCCTTGGGGTCCACCACCTGGTTCCAGCACCGTCAGCTGGTTCCGGGCCGAGCCTTTGGCTAAGGTGCCTCCTCCTGGGTATCCGAGTTCCGCCAACGCCAGGCGGTCCTTGGTAGTGCTTTTAAGCGCGGGCACCTACAGCTTAGTAACCGGGTTCCAGCACCGTCAGCTGGTCCTCGGTCGTGCCATTGGCTCTTGCACACTGGGGCAACGCATCCGGGTTCCAGCACCGCCAGCTGGTTCTCGGCAGTGTTCTTGTCACAGGTACTCCCTCGTGCCAAGCCTGGTTTCAGCACCGTCAGCTGTTTCCGGGTTGTGTCAACTTCACTGAGACGCCTATGCTTGCCCCGTCGTGGGGCGGTCGAGTTAGCCAACTCCAGGGTGCCTCCAGTTTAGGAGCTTCCTATGTGGGCTGCGTGAACTGGTAGTCAAGGCTGGTTCTGTAGTGCCAGTAGGCCCAGCTCCCCCTGTAGGACTGTTGGGGTTCGGTAACTGCGGCTGCCTCGCGGCCTAGCTGTTCTCTCCTCTCCTGTGGGCCTTGGGGTCCACCACCTGGTTCCAGCACCGTCAGCTGGTTCCGGGCCGAGCCTTTGGCTAAGGTGCCTCCTCCTGGGTATCCGAGTTCCGCCAACGCCAGGCGGTCCTTGGTAGTGCTTTTAAGCGCGGGCACCTACAGCTTAGTAACCGGGTTCCAGCACCGTCAGCTGGTCCTCGGTCGTGCCATTGGCTCTTGCACACTGGGGCAACGCATCCGGGTTCCAGCACCGCCAGCTGGTTCTCGGCAGTGTTCTTGTCACAGGTACTCCCTCGTGCCAAGCCTGGTTTCAGCACCGTCAGCTGTTTCCGGGTTGTGTCAACTTCACTGAGACGCCTATGCTTGCCCCGTCGTGGGGCGGTCGAGTTAGCCAACTCCAGGGTGCCTCCAGTTTAGGAGCTTCCTATGTGGGCTGCGTGAACTGGTAGTCAAGGCTGGTTCTGTAGTGCCAGTAGGCCCAGCTCCCCCTGTAGGACTGTTGGGGTTCGGTAACTGCGGCTGCCTCGCGGCCTAGCTGTTCTCTCCTCTCCTGTGGGCCTTGGGGTCCACCACCTGGTTCCAGCACCGTCAGCTGGTTCCGGGCCGAGACTTTGGCTAAGGTGCCTCCTCCTGGGTATCCGAGTTCCGCCAACGCCAGGCGGTCCTTGGTAGTGCTTTTAAGCGCGGGCACCTACAGCTTAGTAACCGGGTTCCAGCACCGTCAGCTGGTCCTCGGTCGTGCCATTGGCTCTTGCACACTGGGGCAACGCATCCGGGTTCCAGCACCGCCAGCTGGTTCTCGGCAGTGTTCTTGTCACAGGTACTCCCTCGTGCCAAGCCTGGTTTCAGCACCGTCAGCTGTTTCCGGGTTGTGTCAACTTCACTGAGACGCCTATGCTTGCCCCGTCGTGGGGCGGTCGAGTTAGCCAACTCCAGGGTGCCTCCAGTTTAGGAGCTTCCTATGTGGGCTGCGTGAACTGGTAGTCAAGGCTGGTTCTGTAGTGCCAGTAGGCCCAGCTCCCCCTGTAGGACTGTTGGGGTTCGGTAACTGCGGCTGCCTCGCGGCCTAGCTGTTCTCTCCTCTCCTGTGGGCCTTGGGGTCCACCACCTGGTTCCAGCACCGTCAGCTGGTTCCGGGCCGAGCCTTTGGCTTAGGTGCCTCCTCCTGGGTATCCGAGTTCCGCCAACGCCAGGCGGTCCTTGGTAGTGCTTTTAAGCGCGGGCACCTACAGCTTAGTAACCGGGTTCCAGCACCGTCAGCTGGTCCTCGGTCGTGCCATTGGCTCTTGCACACTGGGGCAACGCATCCGGGTTCCAGCACCGCCAGCTGGTTCTCGGCAGTGTTCTTGTCACAGGTACTCCCTCGTGCCAAGCCTGGTTTCAGCACCGTCAGCTGTTTCCGGGTTGTGTCAACTTCACTGAGACGCCTATGCTTGCCCCGTCGTGGGGCGGTCGAGTTAGCCAACTCCAGGGTGCCTCCAGTTTAGGAGCTTCCTATGTGGGCTGCGTGAACTGGTAGTCAAGGCTGGTTCTGTAGTGCCAGTAGGCCCAGCTCCCCCTGTAGGACTGTTGGGGTTCGGTAACTGCGGCTGCCTCGCGGCCTAGCTGTTCTCTCCTCTCCTGTGGGCCTTCGGGTCCACCACCTGGTTCCAGCACCGTCAGCTGGTTCTCGGCAGTGTCTTTTGCTCTTGTACCTTCTGCTCCCCATCCTGGTTCCAGTACCGTCAGCTGGTTCCGGGCAGAGCCTTTGGCTTAGGTGCCTCCTTCTGGGTATCCAAGTTCCACCAATGTCAGGTGGTCCTTGGTAGTGCTTTCAGGCACGGGTACCTCCTGCTTAGTAACCGGGTTCCAGTAACGTCAGCTGGTCCTTGGTAGTTCCATTGGCTCTTGGACATTCGGCTACCCATCCGGGTTCCAGTACCGTCAGCTGGTTCTCGGCAGTGTCTTTTGCTCTTGTACCTTCTGCTCCCCATCCTGGTTCCAGTAACGTCATCTGGTTCCGGGCAGAGCCTTTGGCTTAGGTGCCTCCTTCTGGGTATCCGAGTTCCGCCAACGTCAGGCGGTCCTTGGTAGTGCTTTTTAGCACGGGTACCTCCTGCTTAGTAACCGGGTTCCAGTAACGTCAGCTGGTCCTCGGTAGTTCCATAGGCTCTTGAACCTTCGGGTAGCCATCCGAGTTCCAGTTCCATCAGCTGGTTCTTGGCATTTTCTCAGCCTTCTTGTACCTTCTGCTACATTTCCAAGTTGAAGACCCTAACGTCGACAACCCGGAAGACCACCCCGATGACGACGACCCGGAAGACCACCCCGATGACGACGACGACGACGACGGCGGAGACGACGACGGCTGAGACGACGACGGCGGAGATGACGACACTGGAGACGAAGACCCTGGAGACGACAACATGGAAGACCGAGAAGCAGAAGAACAAGAGGCTGCAGAACAAAGAGCAGAAGAACATTAAGCATAAGACTTAATATCAGAGCAAAAGATATTATCTAAATTATATGCAGAAGAAGACTAAGCAGTGTATGGGGGTGAGTCCGTTCCTCCTCGTGGTGCCCCTGGATAAAGCCTGATGCTGCAGGCCAAACTGAACGCGGACAAATGTAACTTTTGTGACTGGCAGAACGGAAGGTGTAATCTTCCAACTTTTATAGATAACAACTACGGGAATGCCTGTCACAAATGAGAATATGATGAAGAAGTAGAATAGGAAGAATAATAACAGTGGAATAAAAAGAATATGTAGAATAGGAAGAATAATAATAGTTGAAGAAAATGAATATGAAGAATGTAATAAAAAAAAAAATAGGTAGAAGATGAAGAAGAAGATGAATAAGGTGAAGAAGTTGATGTCAAGGATGCTGATGATGATGAAGATGAAAGTGTGGGAAAAGAAAAAAAAAAAAAAGAAAAAAAAGAAGGGGAAGGGCGTGGAATAGTGAAACATCAATATCTGACAAAATAAAAAAAATTTACATACTCAATATCTTTTTCAATCCGAACTTCTTTAAAAAAAAAAAAAAACATGCTATTCTATTTGATTGGACTAATCCTCATTGCCTTTAATGTCTCCGCCACCTCCCCCATACATCCTACATTATTCTTAGTTGTTTTCCTTCAGGTAGAATGAACCTACAAGGAAAGAAAGGGTTTATTTTAATTCCGATATTTTGGTCCCATTGACTTGCATTGGGATCGGGTATCGGTATCGGCGATATCCGATATTTTTTGAATATCGGCCGATCCAAACCGATACCGATACTTTCCGATATCGGAAGGTATCGCTCAACACTATTGGTGACCACAAGGCTTCAATCCCTGATAGATAGGGTCATCACTGGAATGGATGAACATGTTTCGATTAATTAGAGGACATTACTATCGAGCTTGGTAGTTTGGCTTTGCGTGTACTAAGCTTTTCTACTAGGAGATTGTCATACTAAGACAATATTGGGGACTCCTGAGATAGTATAAGCACACTTTGTCCTAAAAACCATATAGAGATATAGTTATCTAAAATAGAAGATATGTTATACCTCGACACTGATAAATCTAACTTCATTACACGCCTTGTGAGCTCCTCTTCTTTTCCAGCTTTCTCGTATGCACTGATGATGACCTTTGCTGATTTATTCTCTGCTGCTGTCACTCCTAATTGTAGGTTTATTTCTATTGTGACCTATAAAAGCTGTGAAGTACCAGTTTATGTGATGTGTGAAAGAAGTCATGCTGCTAAATGAAAACTTTGCAGTTCAGTCCTTTGTGTGTTTACAGCTTGAGTGTAAAGAATTGTCCTAAATATACAATGTGTTCAAAGCCAATTATTCAGTCTGCTTCTCTCTGGATTACTTTCATTGAGTTATTAATAAACAGATTCATTTCTATATGATAATTATATGTATTATATTCTGTGGTCTTATTGTGCGCAAGGGCTATCACATTCCTATAACATTGCAATAACTTTCTGTTTTTACAACAGTGGAACAACATGCTTGATGGTTGAAAATCACGAAGGAAGGCACAGAACATTTATGGTTGCAGTCTTGCAGACGTATTTTCAATTTTTTGAGTGGTTCCCTACTGGGTACAGAGGGACCAAAGTATATGTCTTGACTAGGTTTTCCTGACATGGAAGGTAACCTCTGTAAACCTAGTGGTCTTTTTTATTTTAAGAAGTACAAGAGATATTCTCTAATCAGTTGGCTTAGGCTACTTTCACACTGGCATTTTTTGCCAGACGTCGCAATGCGTCGTTTATGGCAAAAAACGCATCCTGCAAAGTTGTTTGCAGGATGCGTTTTTGCCCCATAGATTAACATTAGCGACGCATTGCGACGCTTTGCCACACGTCGCAACCGTCGTGCGACGGTTGCGCCGTGTTGTGGCGGACCGCCGGGAGCAAAAAACGTTACATGTAACGTTTTTTGCTCCTGACGGACCGCTTTTTCCGACCGTGCATGCGCAGCCGGAACTCCGCCCCCACCTCCCCGCACCTCACAATGGGGCAGCGGATGCGCCGGAGAAATGCATCCGCTGCCCCCGTTGTGCAGTGCGTCAAACGCTAGCGTCGGAATCTCTGCCCGACGCATTGCGACGGGGAGATTCCGACGCCAGTGTGAAAGTAGCCTTATTCTGCAAGATCCATGACATCAGTTATTAACAAGCCACATTAAACATTTCTTATTTTTACATATTGTATAACTTGAGCAATGTGTAGTGTATAGAGAAAGTATACAGTAAGGTTTAGGACATAAGATTTAGTATAGGGCTTAGAGGTTAGACTCAGGAATGGAAACATGCATCAGTGGTCACTTTTGTTGGAAGAAGTAGTGCACAAATTAAGATACAGTTAATTTGTTAGGGACCAACCCAGCATGGGAGGTGAAAAGGTAATACAAAAGGGGAGCAATTCCTGATTAGATCAGATATACTGTTCATGAAAGTTCAAGGCAGAGGGATGAAGCATGAGGATTAAGTATTTTTCTGACAGAATAAGAAAATCTGCAAATTTCTTCAGAAAGCATTTCTGTAATGTCCGGGGCCTATGGCACAAACTAGGCACGAAGATGAGTGCCTTATACCATTTCAACAAGTTGAAGTCCACTGGGAAAATGTGTGAGGGAGACGGGTCTTGAAAATACTGTGGGGCCGAATGGAAGATGCCAGGGGCTGAAGGAACGATTACTGTAAATTAAGTGATAATTCAAGCTGAACAAACAAAGAACATGGAAACGTACTTTGGTTTGTCATCAATTAAACTCAGAATGTTAAGTAAAATTGAAATCACTGTTAAGAAGCGAGTGTCCCCTTATTTGTGTGTGGCTGTTCCTTGATCAAAGGATGTGGATATCGCGGAGGCCTCCAATCTGTAAGTGACTACACTGCATTATACACAGTACGATACAAAGGGCAACACAAACAAGGGTTAACAGAAAACTCCAGGCATACAAAATATTCACTCACATATAACAAAGGAATGCACCAGGGTGTGAAGGTAGAGGAATAAACCAAAATAGAGAAGGATAAGGAATTATCACACATACAAACCAAACAACAGTCATAGATAACTCCTTTAACTCTTCTTCTCATATGAACTCCTCTCCCTCTGTTAGCCATGCAACAATAAAGCTGGCTCTGACAAGGATTTGTAGCAGAGCACAGAATATAAAGGGAAGGGAGTGGCTAACCAAGCTCAGCTGTGGACACAGGGATTTCCAACATGGCCGAATAACCCCTGTTCTGCTAGAAGAAATAAACACATTTAAAATGAAGGAGAGGTACTTATTCTCAGTGCCGGAGTAGGAGCACTCAGAAGCTACAGTCTTCTGGCTCCACACTGTCACAGTAACCCTGTGATATCTGTTTTTGGTGGAAATACATTTTCCCATTACAGAGCTAGGAGAAAACTGTTGGTTCTCGTAAAGGTCAAAAAAGAACTGTACCTGGAGTTCAAAGTAGGTGTCAACTTTAATGGAGCAGGTGCAGGTAGACAATAAATTGGTGAAGAGTAAATAAATATATATCTGCTCTAGAGATGTTTAACAGACCTGGTCAAACTGCAGCCTGAAAGTCCCATCAAGCCCTTTGGCTGTTCCTGTCTGGCCTGTGGACCAGGACAGCCAAATGCCTGAAAATAGTAGCATGCTACCTGGAAATGGGGAGGCCAGCATTGCAATTCCTTATCTGGCACCTTGTTTTTAACAATGGTGGACTAGGGAGTAGTGATGAGCGCGTATACTCATTATTCGAGATTTCCTGAGCATACTCGGGTGGTCTCCGAGTATTTTGGCGTGCTTGGAGATTTAGTTTTTGTCAACAGAGCTGCATGATTTGCATCTGCTAGACAGCTTGTATACATATGGGGATTGCCTGTTTGTTAGGCAATCCCCACATGTATTCAAGCTGCATAGCAGCTGCAAATCATGCAGCTGTGTCGACAAAAACGAAATCTCCGAGCACGCCAAAATACTCGGAGACCACCCGAGTATGCTCAGGAAATCTCAAGTCACAAGTATACTCGCTCATCACTACTAGGGAGTAGTGATGAGCGAATATACTGGGTACTCGAGATTTCTCGAGCACGCTCGGATGTCCTTCGAGTTATTGTAAGCCAGCATAAGTACATATGGGGGTTGCCTGGTTGCTAGGGAATCCCCACATGTAATCAAGCTGGCTAACAGATGTAAATCATTCAGCTGCGGCACTAAAAACTAAATCTCTGAGTACTTACAAATACTTGGAGGACACCCGAGGGTGCTCAGGAAATCTGCGTATATTCGCTCATCACTACTAGGGAGCCATTGGCTCCCTGCTGCATCATTCAGCTTGTGTGTCTAAAGGTACCGTCACATTAAGCGACGCTGCAGCGATATAGACAACGATGCCAATCGCTGCAGCATCGCTTAGTCGTTGTGTGGTCGCTGGAGAGCTGTCACACAGACAGCTCTCCAGCCACCAACTATGCCGAAGTCCCCGGGTAACCAGGGTAAACATCGGGTTACTAAGCGCAGGGCCACGCTTAGTAACCCGATGTTTACCCTGGTTACCATTGTAAATGTAAAAAAAAAACACTACATACATACATTCCGGTGTCTGTCGTGTCCCCTGGCGTCAGCTTCCCTGCACTGTGTAAGCGCCGGCTGTAAAGCAGAGCAGTGACGTCACCGCTGTGCTCTGCTTTATGGCCGGCCGGCGCTGACACAGTGCAGGGAAGCTGACGCCGGAGGACGCGACAGACACTGGAATGTAAGTATGTAGTGTTTTTTTTTTTTACATTTACATTGGTAACCAGGGTAAATATCGGGATACTAAGCACGGCCCTGCGCTTAGTAACCCGATGTTTACCCTGGTTACAAGTGAAGACATCACACACGCCGATTCAGCGATGTCAGGGGGTGATCCAGCGACGAAATAAAGTTCTGGCCTTCTAGCTACGACCAACGATGTCACAGCAGGATCCTGATCGTTGCTGCGTGTCAAACACAACGATATCGCTATCCAGGACGCTGCAACGTCACGGATCGCTATCGTTATCGTTCTAAAGTTGCTCAGTGTGAAGGTACCTTGAGTCTCAGCCTTGCAGGCATGTTGACATCACAATACAGTGGGTAAAATAAGCATTTGATACACTGCCGATTTTGCAAGTTTTCCCACCTACAAAGAATGGAGGAGCCTGTCATTTTTATCGTAGGTACACTACAACTGTGAGAGACAGAATATAGAAAAAAACAGATTTGCATGAAATAAGTATTTAATACAATAGTAAACCAGAACTTAATATTTGATAAAGAAATCTTTGCTTGCAATTACAGAGGTCAGATGTTTCCTGCAATTCTTGACCAAGTTTGCACACACTGCAGCAGGGATTTTTCAGGTTTCAGGGCTGTTGCTGGGCAACATTGAATTTCAGCTCCCTCCAAAGATTTTCTATTGGGTTCAGGTCTGTAGACTGACTAGGCCACTCCAGTACCTTATATATAACAAGAGCGGACTTAAATTCACTTAGCCGCAAGAAGAGAACCATATGATAATAAATTATTAATTACGTAAATCTTTATTAAAGTAAAAAATTACCAAGAACACCGATATAAAAAAAAACAGTTACAGGAAAACAACTTAGCACTAACTCTGCAGCAGATCCAACATCAAGTCTATCACCTAGTAGGATAGTGTAATCAAACATAAACATCAAATCATTAGTTGTGAATATTCAGCCAATCATATCAGTTACTCTATTTTAATATACCAAATATGTTAATGCCTGTCAAATAATGCAGCCCTCAAAAAAGGCTTGCTGGTGTGGCCATACTATTGTAAAGTTCCACCCAGTTGTACAGCTAGGGAGATGGCCATTCATATAGAGTTTCAATGGTACATATACGGTCACAAACAGAAACCAATCCACAATAACCAACTAATAAATTCATGAAACGTGGAAAATACCATATACCCCTAGGTATTTACTAGAGGTATATGGTATTTTCCACATTTCATGAATTTAATAGCTTGATGTTGGATCTGCTGCAAAGTTAATGCTAAGTTGTTTTCCTGTAACACTCTGTTCTTTTTGATATCGGTGTTCTCGGTAATTTTTTACTATAATAAAGATTTACATAATTAATAATTTATTATCATATGGTTCTCTTCTTGCGGCTAAGTGAATTTAAGTCCACTCTTGGTATATATCTGTTTTCGAAGTGCCATAGTTTCTTACATCTAGACTCTTTTTCGTATGTAATGCACTCCAGTACCTTGAAATGCTTCTTATGGATCCACTCCTTAGTTGCCTTGGCTGTGTGTTTTGGGTCATTGTCATGCTGCAAGACCCAGCCATGACACATCTTCAATGCTCTTACTGTGGGAAAGAGGTTGTTTGCCAAAATCTCGAGATACATGACCCCTCCCTTCAATATGGCGCAATCGTCATGTCCCCTTTACAGTAAAGCACCCAAATTTATGATGTTTCCCCCACCATGCTTCATGGTTGGGATGGTATTGTTGTTGTTGTCCTGATCTTGCTTCTTCCTATGAACACGGCAAGTGGAGTTGATACAAAAAAAAAAGTTCTATTTTGGTCTCATCTGACCACATGACTTTCTCCCATGCCTCCTCTGGCTCATCCAGATGGTTATTGGCGAACTTCAAACAGGTGAGGACATGTGCTGGTGTGAGCAGGGAGACCTTGCGGGCCTTACAGGATTTTAATTCATAATATACTTATTCACAAAAAAGTATATAGCCAAAAATAAGTACAATCTTTGTTGAAAAATATACAAAATAATTTTTTATTATTAAAAAGGCACAGTGAGCTAACCCTAAAACGACACACAAACAGCAGGAGGAGATGAAATTTTTTTACTAATGGTAAATATGACAAAGTTTGCAAAGGAAGGTAAGTATGTAAGCAGAGGCCAACAAGCCAAGTATAAGTTGCATTAGTGCCATAATAAATGAATCATATAGTGAATAAGCAGAGAAATTAAATTTAAATACCTATATTCATCTTCTGCTGGATGGTGCCACATCCCAACACGCGTTCAGAATATAGCATTCGTCAGGGGGCGGCATCAGACCAACTGGGGCCACATTAAAAAGTAACCAAGACCAATGAAATCCCACCACGTAGAAGGTATACCCAGGTCATGTGTGAAGCATGCAGGAAATTCAGGCCACACTAGACCCATTCCCTGCTACATCATCCAACAGAGCCAGGTGGGGTGATGCAAGTGAGAACTGCTCACGTGACCCTGTCCCCGGCTCAGACAGAGAGGCGGCCATAAACGGTTCTGCAGGATGGAATTGCACATGCAAGTAAACCAGTATTGCATGGATACAGGGAACAGTAAAGGGCTAGAAATGGAATAGCAAGGGAGAAACATCGTCAGATGTTTAAAGGCATACTTACTGGCAGCGTCGGACTGGAGCACCACTATGTAGCTACATGGAAATAAATACAAGACCACCAATTGTGCGGTAAAACACACTAATATCAGGGTATAATATAAGGTAGTACATGTCTTAGCTATGTAGCAGGGGTTGGGGTAGCCCCCCTCATATAATATATAGTAGCCAACTCATAGAAAATAAAATAGCCCCTTCATAGGGTACAATGCAGCCCCCTCATAGTATATAAAGTAGCCCCCTCATAGAATATAATGCAGCCCCCCCTAGAATATAATATAACCCCATAGAATATAATGCAACCCCCTCATAAGGTATAAAGCAGCCCCCTTTGTATAGTATAATACAGTCCCCCAAAATATAATGCAGCCCCTTCATAGAATATAATGCAGCTCCCCTCATATAGTATAATGCAGCCCCCACAGAAAATAATATAGCCCCCTCAGAGTATCATGCTGCCCCCTCTTAGAGTTTAATGCTGCCCCACTCATAGGGTATAATGCAGCTCCCCCATAGGGTATAATGCAGTACCCCCATAGGATATAATGCAGCCCTCCCTCATAGAGTATATTGCAGCCCCCTCATAGGGTATAATGCAGCTCCCCCATAGGGTATAATGCAGCTCCTCTGAAGGGTATAATGTAGCTCCCCCTATAGGGAATAATGCTGCCCCCATAGGGTACAATACAGCTCCCAACATAGGGTATAATGCTGCCCCCATAGGGTATAATGTAGCTCCCCCATAGGGAATAATGCTGGCCTCCATTATAGGGTATAATGTAGCTCCCCCATAGGGAATACTGCTGCCCACATAGGGTACAGTGTAGCTCCTCCATAGGGAATAATGCTGCCTCCCTCATAGGGTATAATGCAGCCCTCCCTCATAGGGCATAATGCAGCCCCCTCATAGGGAATAATGCTGCCCCTCATAGGGTAGAGTGCAGCTTCCCCCATAGGGAATAATGCTGCCCCCTTATAGGGCCCAATGCAGCTCCCCCTATAGAGAATAAGGCTAACCCCTTCATAGGGTACAATGCTGCCCCCCTCATAGGGTATAATGTAGCTCCCACATAGGGAATAATGCTGCCCCCTCATAGGGAACAATGTTGCCCCCTCATAGGGTATAATGCTGCCTGTTATGATCCGGTGACCTTGGAGCCACATGGAACTTTCTCTGGAGTTGGTGTAAACTGTACTGACCACAAATCCTGAACTTAACACCGCAACTAGAAGTAGCCGTGGGGTGTGCCTAACAAATCCTAGACACCTTGACATAGCCGGAGGACTAAATACGCCTATAGATGGAAATAGGAATACTACCTTGCCTCAGAGCAGAACCCCAAAGGATAGGCAGCCCCCCACAAATATTGACTGTGAGTAGTAGAGGAAAAGACACACGCAGGCAGGAAACAGGATTTAGCAAAAGAGGCCACTCTAGCTAAAATAGGAAAGGATAGGACAGAATACTAAGCGGTCAGTATTAAAATCCTTCCAAAAATATCCACAGCAGAAAATACAAAAAACTCCACAATCTAACTAAAGATATGGAGCGTATATCTGCAACTCAGCAACTGCAATCAGCAGAAACACCTGACCAGGACTGCAACTCAGGGACAACTGCATTACCACCTACAACCACTGGAGGGAACCCAAAAGCAGAATTCACAACAGTACCCCCTTCCTTGAGGAGGGGGTCACCGAACCCTCACCAGGGCCCCCAGGACGATCAGGACGAGCCAGATGAAAGGCACGGACCAAATCAGCAGCATGGACATCAGAGGCAAAAACCCAAGAATTATCCTCCTGGCCATAACCCTTCCATTTGACAAGGTACTGAAGCCTCCGCCTCAAAAAACGAGAATCCAAAATCTTCTCAACCACATACTCCAACTCCCCATCAACCAACACAGGGGCCGGAGGATCAACAGAGGGAACAACGGGCACCACATATCTCCACAATAAAGATCTATGGAAGACATTATGGATAGCAAAAGAGGCCAGAAGCGCCAATCGAAAAGACACCGGATTAATAATCTCAGAAATCCTATAAGGACCAATAAACCGAGGCTTAAACTTAGGGGAAGAAACCTTCCTAGGAACATGGCGGGAAGATAACCAGACCAGATCCCCAACCCGAAGCCGTGAACCAACACACCGACGACGGTTAGCAAAACGTTGAGCCTCCTCCTGAGACAACACCAAATTGTCCACCACATGAGCCCAAATCTGCTGCAACCTGTCAACCACAGAATCCACACCAGGACAGTCAGAAGGCTCAACCTGCCCAGAAGAAAAACGAGGATGAAAACCAAAATTACAAAAGAAAGGCGAAACCAAAGTAGCCGAACTAGCCCGATTATTAAGGGCAAACTCGGCAATGGCAAAAAGGCCACCCAATCATCCTGATCAGCAGGCACAAAGCATCTCAAATAAGTCTCCAAAGTCTGATTAGTTCGCTCGGTCTGGCCATTTGTCTGAGGATGAAATGCAGAAGAAAAAGACAAATCAATGCCCAGCCTAGCACAAAAGGCCCGCCAAAACCTAGAAAAAAACTGGGAACCTCTGTCGGACACAATATTCTCCGGAATACCATGCTGAAAAAACAACGGAACCAAATCTGAAGAGGAAGGCAATTTAGGCAAAGGCACCAAATGAACCATCTTAGAGAACCGGTCACAAACAACCCAGATAACAGACATCTTCTGGGAAACCGGAAGATCAGAAATAAAATCCATAGAAATATGGGTCCAGGGCCTCTCAGGGACTGGCAATGGCAAAAGCAACCCACTACGATGGGAACAACAAGGCTTGGCCCGCGCACAAGTCCCACAGGACTGCACAAAAGAACGCACATCACGTGACAAAGAAGGCCACCAAAAGGACCTACCAACCAAATCTCTGGTACCAAAAATACCAGGATGACCAGCAAACACAGAACAGTGAACCTCAGAAATCACTCTACTAGTCCATCTGTCAGGAACAAACAGTTTCCCCACTGGACAGCGGTCAGGTCTGTCAGCCTAAAATTCCTGAAGAACCGTCGTAAATCAGGGGAAATGGCAGAAAGGACCACCCCTTCTTTCAGAATGCCAACCGGTTCAAGGACCTCAGGAGAATCAGGCAAAAAACTCCTAGAGAGTGCATCAGCCTTAATATTCTTAGAACCCGGAAGATACGAAACTACGAAATCAAAACGGGAAAAAAACAAGGACCATCGAGCCTGTCTAGGATTCAGCCGTTTGGGAGACTCGAGGTAAATCAGATTCTTATGATCCGTCAAGACCACAATACGGTGCTTAGCTCCCTCAAGCCAATGTCGCCACTTCTCAAACGCCCACTTCATAGCCAACAACTCCCGATTGCCGACATCATAATTGCGTTCAGCAGGCGAAAACTTACGGGAAAAGAAGGCACACGGTTTCATCAAGGAACCAACAGGATCCCTCTGAGACAAAACGGCCCCTGCCCCAATCTCAGAAGCGTCAATCTCAACCTGAAACGGAAGAGAAACATCCGGTTGGCACAACACCGGAGCAGAAGTAAATCGGCGTTTAAGCTCCTGAAAGGCAGCGACAGCCGCAGAGGACCAATTCGCCACATCAGCGCCTTTCTTCGTCAAATCGGTCAAGGGTTTAACCACGCTAGAGAAGTTAGCAATGAAGCGGCGATAAAAATTTGCAAAACCCAAAAATTTCTGAAGGCTCTTCACGGATGTGGGTTGAATCCAATCATGAATGGCCTGAACCTTAACCGGATCCATCTCCATAGATGAGGGAGAAAAAATGAAGCCCAAAAAAGAAACCTTCTGCACCCCAAAGAGACACTTAGACCCCTTCACAAACAAAGCATTGTCACGAAAGATCTGAAATACCATCCTGACCTGTTGCACATGAGACTCCCAATCATCGGAAAAAATCAAAATATCGTCCAAATATACAATCAAGAATTTATCAAGATAAGTCCAGAAGATATCATCCATGAAGGACTGAAAAACAGATGGAGCATTAGAGAGCCCGAATGGCATCACAAGATATTCAAAATGACCTTCGGGCATATTAAACGCAATTTTCCATTCATCACCCTGCTTAATACGAACAAGATTATATGCCCCCCGAAGGTCAATCTTAGTAAACCAACTAGCCCCCTTAATCCTAGCAAACAAATCAGAAAGCAAAGATAAAGGGTATTGAAACTTGACCGTGATCTTATTCAAGAGGCGATAATCAATACAGGGTCTCAAGGAGCCATCCTTCTTAGCAACAAAAAAAATCCCGCTCCCAACGGTGAAGAAGATGGTCGAATATGCCCTTTCGCCAAAGACTCCTTAACATAATTCCGCATGGCGGTATGTTCAGGCACAGACAGGTTGAAAAGTCGGCCCTTAGGAAACTTACAGCCTGGAATCAAGTCAATAGCACAATCACAGTCCCTGTGCGGTGGAAAGAAACTGGACTTGGGCTCATCGAATACATCTTACATACAAAAACATACAAAAACTTAGGAATTTCAGAAGAGGAAGAAGAGGAGATTGACATCAAAGGAACATCATTATGAATCCCCTGACAACCCCAACTAGTCACAGACATAGACTTCCAGTCCAACACAGGACTATGTACCTGCAACCACGGAAAAGCCAGCACAATAACATCATGCAAATTATGCAACACCAGAAATCGACAATCTTCCTGATGGGCTGGCGCCATGCGCATGGTCACCTGTGTCCAAAACTGGGGCTTATTTTTTGCCAAGGGTGTAGCATCAATGCCCCTTAAAGGAATAGGGTTCTGCAAAGGCTGCAAGGGAAAACCACAACGCCTGGCAAACTCAAAGTCCATTAAGTTCAAGGCGGCGCCTGAATCCACAAATGCCATGACAGAAAATGATGACAATGAGCAGATCAAGGACACAGATAACAGAAATTTAGGTTGTACAGTACTGATGGTAAATGAACTGGCGATCCTCTTTGTCCGCTTAGGGCAGACAGAAATGACATAAGAAGCGTCGCCACAATAATAACACAACCTATTCTGACGTCTGAAACCTTGTCGTTCCATTCTAGACAGAATCTTATCACACTGCATTGGCTCAGGAATTTGCTCTGAGGACAACGCCACAGCGCGCACAGTTCTGCGCTCCCGCAAGCGCCGATCAATCTGAATGGCCAGAGACATAGAATCACTCAGACCGAAAGGCGTGGGAAACCCCACCATAACATCTTTAACGGATTCAGAAAGACCCTTTCTGAAAATTGCCGCCAAAGCATCATCATTCCATTTAGTCAACACACACCATTTTCTAAATTTCTGACAATACAATTCTGCCGCCTCTTGACCCTGAGACAGGGCCAACAAGGTCTTCTCCGCTTGATCTACAGAATTAGGTTCATCATATAATAAACCTAAAGCCTGAAAAAAGAAGTCTACATTAAGCAAAGCCGGATTCCCAGATTCCAGGGAAAATGCCCAATCCTGTGGATCGCCACGCAGCAGGGAGATGATGATTTTAACCTGCTGAATGGAATCACCGGAGGATCGAGGTCTCAGAGCAAAAAACAGTTTACAGTTGTTTTTAAAACGCAAAAATTTGGACCTGTCACCAAAAAACAAATCAGGAGTAAGAATCTTCGGCTCTAAAACAGGAGTCTGAACAATATAATCAGAAATACCCTGTACCCTAGCAGCAAGCTGGTCCACACGAGAAGCTAATTCCTGAATATCCATGCTAGCACAAGACTCCTCAGCCACCCAGAGAAAAAGAGGGAAGAGATTACAAAACAGAGTGTGGAAAAAAAAATGGCTCAACACCTTTCTTCCCTTCTTCTGAGATGCATTTAACTCATTATTGGCCAGTTGTACTGTTATGATCCGGTGACCTTGGAGCCGTATGGAACTTTCTCTGGAGTTGGTGTAAACTGTACTGACCGCAAATCCTGAACTTAACACTGCAACTAGAAGTAGCCGTGGGGTGTGCCTAACAAATCCTAGACACCTCGACACAGCAGGAGGACTAAATACCCCTATAGATGGAAATAGGAATACTACCTTGCCTCAGAGCAGAACCCCAAAGGATAGGCAGCCCCCCACAAATATTGACTGTGAGTAGTAGAGGAAAAGACACACACAGGCAGGAAACAGGATTTAGCAAAAGAGGCCACTCTAGCTAAAATAGGAAAGGATAGGACAGAATACTAAGCAGTCAGTATTAAAATCCTTCCAAAAATATCCACAGCAGAAAATACAAAAAACTCCACAATCTAACTAAAGATGTGGAGCGTATATCTGCAACTCCAGAGAATCCAACAAGACTGAGAAAACACTGACACAGTCTAAGCTGGACAAGAGAAAACAAATGAATAGCACAGAATTCTTAAGCACACAGCATGTGTGCCACAGAAACAAAAACCAGACACTTATCTGAAATGGTAGCAAGGCAGGAGGAACCAGACAAAGATCCAAAACCTTCCAGAACCATGGACAACTGGCAAGGACTAATGAATCCTGCACACCTAAATACCCCAGTCAGAACTGCAATCAGCAGAAACACCTGACCAGGACTGCAACTCAGGGACAACTGCATTACCACCTACAACCACTGGAGGGAACCCAAAAGCAGAATTCACAACAGCTGCCCCCCTCATAGGGTATAATGCTGCCCCCATAAGGGATAATGCTGCTCCCCTCATACGGTATAATGCTGCCTCCATAGGGAATAATGCTCCCCTCCTCATAGGGAATAATGCTGACCCCCTCATAGGGTATAATGCTGCCCCCAAAGGGAATAATGCTGCCCCCTCATAGGGTATAATGTTGCCCCTATAGTGAATAATGCTGCCCCCTCTTAGGGTATAATGCTGCCCCCTTAAGGAATGATGCAGCTCCCCTCATAGGGAATAATACTGCCCCACTCATAGGGTATAATGCTGCCCCATTATAGAGTATAATGCTGCCCCCTCATAGGGTATAATGCTGAACCTCTAATCGGGAATAATGCTGCCCCCCTCATAGGGTATAATGCTGCCCCCCCATAGTGTATAATGTAGTTCCCCATACAGTATAATGCTGCCCCCCATAGGGAATAATGCTGCCCCAGACTTACTGATATATATATACTGTATATATAAAAACCCACAATACTCACCTCTCCTCCTCGCTCCCATGCTGATTCCGGCTGCGGCTCTGCTCTGATATCAGAAGCTGTGCTGGCGTGGGCCTCACACACAGCAGGTACACGATGAAGTGACATCATCGCGCACCCGTTGTGTGTCAGAGGTGAGAGGAATGAGGGGAGAGGGAGTGTCATCTGATGCTCCCTCCTCCATTAATGTGCGCTGGGGGGCGGCGCTGGCAACGAGTCCCCCTGGCTTATGGACCCATAGCGGCCGCGTGAGCTGGGGACCCCTGAGGGAGAGGGGGTGGGGGTCCTAGTCTGCGGGCACTGATAACAGGCAGAGTTAGCTGCAGCATGCGGCAAACGCTGCCTGCTATTATAGTGAAGTTAATTCACTCCTCTCCATGCCCATGGGGCATGGGGAAGCGTGAATATTCATTTCACTTTAGCAGCAGGAACATGCTTAGGCTTCCTATCACCCGCTGCTGTTCCGCTGGCACCAGGGTCCTAATAGCAGCTGCGTGGTGTGCCGCTATTGGCAACACCCCACTGGCTGGAGGCCCGTGGAGCAGCAGGGGTCCTAGGCAGCTGCTGGCCCTGTATGCCAGCAGGTGTCAGGGCCTGCTTACTGGCCAATTTCTTCATGCAAGACGTAATTGTTCTGAGGATGATGTTTTTGACGCCCAAGCATCACAGTTACGGAAAAGGTTCATCAACCATGTATACACTAGAAAAGACATAAATAAGGCTAATCAACAAACAAAAATCTCCAACCATCAACAACTCTTGCACTCATGAATAGCCAATGGATAACCAGGTGAGATTCATCACCCAATATCATTCACTATTAACCCACATGAAGAAAATCATGGAGAAATTTTGACTGATTCTGCATACTGACCCTATTATAAAACAATCAAACGTCAGTCTCACTGCCAGATGTGGATGGAATTTGTAGGATATACTTGTGTCCATCCATTATCAGCCCACTGAAAGATGCCTTACCTCCTCCACTTGACTGTGGCTGTGCACCATGTGGCAATCGTATTGTCTGTCCCAATATTGAGCAAGCAACGAGTTTTTCCAACGCAGCAGGAACAAGGACGTACACTATTACCCATAACATCACTTGCTCTACATGTGCGGTGGTCTATTGTGCCATATGTCCATGCCCAAAAATACGCTTGATCTAACGGTGACAATACGTGAACATATTCGTGGTATTTCAGCAGCCAAAAAGAAATGTAATTTCGAATCTCTCAAACCTGTACCGAAGCATTTCATAAGTCACCATCATTGTGATGCCACACTTTTAAAAGTTTAAAAGTTAGATAGATTACTGACTGGCATCCATTGGTTAATATTGCTAAACTGCTTTCTCAATGTGAATGCAAATGGATATGGGCTTTAGATACAGTATACCCAATAGAGTTGAATGAATTATGCAGTTTTGCACCATTCTAGTTTTTTAAATTAAGACATTTATCCCCTTGGCCACCAGTTTGTTTTTAACTTATTTTTAGTCATGTTATTAGGACTATTTCAGGCACTGATTATTCTTTACGGTTATTGAACTTTACACTTATCTGTTGATGCAATATTCTAACATGGTTTTTATTTTTCAGTTTTTTAAACATTTTTTCTTTTTTGATTGGGCTTTTGCACGTATATGGAGTTCATTCTGCTTACTCTTCATTGGTATACAAGAAGATTTTTTCTTTCTATTTAAAGTATAAAAATCTAAAATATTTTGCTGATTTTACTCCATGCATGTATTTCATCAATATACCCTTCTCCAAAAAATAAAGGGAACACTTAAATCCCACATACTAGATATCACTGAATGAAATATTCCAGTTGTAAATCTTTATTCGTTACATAGTGGAATGTGTTGAGAATAATAAGACCTAAAAATTATCAATGTAAATCACAACTAATCTCCCACATTGGTCTGGAGTTGGATTGATGCTCAAAATCAAAGTGGAAAATGACATTGCAGGCTGATCCAACTTCAGTGGAAATACCTCAAGACAAGGACGTGATGCTCAGTAGTGTGTGTGGCCTCCACATGCCTGTATGACCTTCCTACAATGCCTGGGCATGATCCTGATGAGGCGGTGGATGGTCTCCTGAGGGATCTCCTCCCAGACCTGGACTAAAGCATCTGCCAACTCCTTGACAGTCTGTGGTGCAACGTGACGTTGGTAGCTGGTGCGAGACATGATGTCCCAGATGTGTTCAATCGGATTCAGGTCTGGGGAATGGGTGGGCCAGTCCATAGCTTCAATGCCTTCATCTTGTTGGAACTGCTCACACACTTCAGCCACATGAGGTCTGGCAATGTCCTGCATTAGGAGGAACCCATGACCAACCAAACCTGCATATGGTCTCACAAGGGGTCTGAGGATTTCATCTCAGTACCTAATGGCAGTCAGGCTACCTCTGGCGAGCACATGGAGGGCTGTGTAGCCCTCCAAAGAAAGGCCACTCCACACCATTACTGACCCACTGCCAAACCGGTCATGCTGAAGGATGTTGCAGGCAGCAGATTGCTCTCCATGGCATCTCAAAATTCTGTCACATCTGTTGTGAATTCTGTGATCAAGCTCCCTCCTGTGGTCACGAGTGGTACTGCGGCTTCTGAGTTTCCTTCCTCAGGTGATGAGGTTAAGTCGTTAGGTGCTGCTCTATTTAACTCCACCTAGTGCTTTGATCCTGGCCTCCAGTCAATGTTCAAGTATTGGTTTGCTTCCTCCTGGATCGTTCCTGTGGCCTGTCTGCTCAGCATAAGCTAAGTTCTGCTTGTGTTACTTTTGTTGCTATATTTTCTGTCCAGCTTGCTTTTTTGGTTTTGCTTGCTTGCTGGAAGCTCTGAGACGCAGAGGGAGCACCTCCGTACCGTTAGTCGGTGCGGAGGGTCTTTTTGCCCCTCTGCGTGGTTGTTTGTAGGTTTTTGTGTTGACCGCAAAGCTATCTTTCCTATCCTCGGTCTATTCAGTAAGTCGGGCCTCACTTTGCTAAATCTATTTCATCTCTGTGTTTGTATTTTCATCTTACTCACAGTCATTATATGTGGGGGGCTGCCTTTTTCTTTGGGGAATTTCTCTGAGGCAAGGTAGGCTTATTTTTCTACCTTCAGGACTAGCTAGTTTCTCAGGCTATGCCGAGTTGCATAGGGAGCGTTAGGCGCAATCCACGGCTACCTCTAGTGTGGTTTGATAGGTTTAGGGATTGCGGTCAGCAGAGTTTCCACGTCTCAGAGCTCGTCCTATGTTTTGTGGTTTTTGTCAGGTCACTTGTGTGCTCTGAACTTCAAGGTCCATTGTGGTTCTGAATTACCTATTCATAACAGTACTGGAGGCCCAAAGTACTATGCTTCTCAATAGAGGGAAAAAAGAAGTTCTGAGACCATTTTTTTTTCTTTGCACTGTGTTTTGCTTTTTTTTTCCCCTAGACATTTGGGTGGTTCAGGACACAGGTGTTGTGATGGACATTAAAGGTCTGTCTTCATGTGTGGATCTTCTCACTGCAAGAGTACAAAATGTTCAAGACTTTGTGGCTCAGAATTCTATGTTAGAACCAAGAATTCCTATTCCTGAATTGTTTTCTGGAGATAGAGCTAAATTTCTGAGTTTCAAAAATAATTGCAAACTGTTTCTGGCGTTGAAACCTCGCTCCTCTGGTGACCCAGTTCAACAAGTTAAGATTATTATTTCTTTATTACGTGGCGACCCTCAAGACTGGGCATTTTCCCTTGCACCAGGAGATCCTGCATTATGTAATATTGATGCGTTTATTCTGGCGCTCGGATTACTGTACGATGAACCTAATTCAGTGGATCAGGCAGAGAAAAATTTGCTGGCTCTTTGTCAGGGTCAGGATGAGATAGAGATTTATTGTCAGAAGTTTAGAAAGTGGTCTGTGCTCACTCAATGGAATGAATGTGCTTTGGCAGCAATCTTCAGAAAGGGTCTCTCTGAAGCCCTTAACCCCTTCCCGACCTTTGACGCCACGTAGGCGTCATGAAAGTCGGTGCCAATCCGACCCATGACGCCTATGTGGCGTCATGGAAAGATCGCATCCCTGCAGATCGGGTGAAAGGGTTAACTCCCATTTCACCCGATCTGCAGGGACAGGGGGAGTGGTAGTTTAGACCAGGGGGGGTGGCTTCACCCCCCCGTGGCTACGATCACTCTGATTGGCTGTTGAAAGTGAAACTGCCATTCAGAGCGATTTGTAATATTTCACCTATTATAACGGGTGAAATATTACAATCCAGCCATGGCCGATGCTGAAATATCATCGGCCATGGCTGGAAATACTAATGTGCCCCCACCGATCGCCCCCCCCCAGCCCTCCGATCTGCCTGGTACACTGCTCCGTTCCACCCTCCCCGTGCTCCGTTCCACCCCTCCCGCGCTCCGATTCACCCCCCATGCTCCGATCCCCCCCCCGTGCTCCCCCTCCACCCCATCATACTTACCGATCCTGCCGGGGTCCGTCCGTCTTCTCCCCGGGCGCCGCCATCTTCCAAAATGGCGGGCGCATGCGCAGTGCGCCCGCCGAATCTGCCGGCCGGCAGATTCGTTCCAAAGTGCATTTTGATCACTGAGATATAATCTATCTCAGTGATCAAAATAAAAAAATAATAAATGACCCCCCCCCTTCTTTGTCACCCCCATAGGTAGGGACAATAAAAAAATAAAGAATTTTTTTTTTTCCACTAATGTTAGAATAGGGTTAGGGGTAGGGTTAGGGTTAGGGTTAGGGTTAGGGTTAGGGGTAGGGTTAGGGCTAGGGTTAGGGCTAGGGTTAGGGGTAGGGTTAGGGGTAGGGTTAGGGGTAGGGGTAGGGTTAGGGTTAGGGCTAGGGTTAGGGCTAGGGTTAGGGTTTCGGTATGTGCACACGTATTCTGGTCCTCTGTGGATTTTTCCGCTGCGGATTTGATAAATCCGCAGTGCTAAACCGCTGCGGATTTATGGCGGATTTACCGCGTTTTTTCTGCGCATTTCACAGCAGTTTTACAACTGCGATTTTCTATTGGAGCAGTTGTAAAACCGCTGCGGAATCCGCACACAGAAGCGACATGCTGCGGAATGTAAACCGCTGCGTTTCCGTGCAGTTTTTCCGCAGCATGTGTACAGCGATTTTTGTTTCCCATGGGTTTGCATTGAACTGTAAACTCATGGGAAACTGCTGCGGATCCGCAGTGTTTTCCGCAGCGTGTGCACATACCTTTAGAATTAGGATATGTGCCCACACTGCAGATTGGCCGCTGCGGATTCGTAGCAGTGTTCCATCAGGTTTACAGTACCATGTAAACCTATGGAAAACCAAATCCGCTGTGCCCATGGTGCGGAAAATACCGCGCGGAAACGCTGCGTTGTATTTTCCGCAGCATGTCAATTCTTTGTGCGGATTCCGCAGCGTTTTACACCTGTTCCTCAATAGGAATCCGCAGGTGAAATCCGCACAAAAAACACTGGACATCCGCGGAAAATCCGCCGGTAAAACGCAGTGCCTTTTACCCGCGGATTTTTCAAAAATGATGCTGAAAAATCTCACACGAATCCGCAACGTGGGCACATAGCCTTAGGGTTAGGGTTGGAATTAGGGTTGTGATTAGGGTTATGGCTACAGTTGGGATTAGGGTTAGGGGTGTGGGGGGTTAGTGCTGGAGGTAGAATTGAGGGGTTTCCACTGTTTAGGCACATCAGGGGTCTCCAAACGCAACATGGCGCCACCATTGATTCCAGCCAATCTCGTATTCAAAAAGTCAAATGGTGCTCCCTCAATTCCGAGCCCCGACGTGTGCCCAAACAGTGGTTTACCCCCACATATGGGGTACCAGCATACTCAGGATAAACTGCGCAACAATTACTGGGGTCCAATTTATCCTGTTACCCTTGTGAAAATAAAAAAATGCTTGCTAAAACATCATTTTTGAGGAAAGAAAAATGATTTTTTATTTTCACGGCTCTGCGTTGTAAACGTCTGTGAAGCACTTGGGGGTTCAAAGTGCTCACCACATATCTAGATAAGTTCCTTGGGGGGTCTAGTTTCTAAAATGGGGTCACTTGTGGGGGGTTTCTACTGTTTAGGAACACCAGGGGCTCTGTAAACACAACGTGACGCCCGCAGACCATTCCATCAAATTCTGCATTTCAAAAGTCACTACTTCCCTTCTGAGCCCCGACGTGTGCCCAAACAGTGGTTTACCTCAACCCATGGGGTATCAGCGTACTCAGGAGAAATTGGACAACAACTTTTGGGGTCCAATTTCTCCTGTAACCCTTGGGAAAATAAAAAATTCTGGGCTAAATAATTATTTTTGAGGAAAGAAAACGTATTTATTATTTTCACAGTTCTGCATTATAAACTTCATGAAGCACTTGGGGGTTCAAAGTGCTCACCACACATCTAGATAAGTTCCTTTCGGGGTCTAGTTTCTAAAATGGGGTCACCTGTGGGGGGTTTCTACTGTTTAGCCACATCAGGGGCTCTGCAAACGCAATGTGACGCCCACAGAGCATTCCATCAAAGTCTGCATTTCAAAACGTCACTACTTCAATTCCGAGCCCTGGCATGTGCCCAAACAGTAGTTTACCCCCACATATGGGGTATCACCGTACTCAGGAGAAACTGGACAACAAATATTGGGGTCAAATTTCTCCTGTTACCCTTGGGAAAATTAAAAAATTCTGGGCTAAATAATTATTTTTGAGGAAAGAAAACGTATTTATTATTTTCACGGCTCTGCATTATAAACTTCTGTGAAGCACTTGGGGGTTCAAAGTGCTCACCACACATCTAGATAAGTTCCTTTCGGGGTCTAGTTTCCAAAATGGGGTCACTTGTGGGGGGTTTCTACTGTTAAGCCACATCAGGGGCTCTGCAAACGCAACGTGACGCCCACAGAGCATTCCATCAAAGTCTGCATTTCAAAACGTCACTACTTCACTTCCGAGCCCCGGCATGTGCCCAAACAGTGGTTTACCCCCACATATGGGGTATCAGCGTACTCAGGAGAAACTGGACAACAACTTTTGGGGTCAAATTTCTCCTGTTACCCTTGGGAAAATAAAAAATTGCAGGCTAAAAATCATTTTTGAGAAAATAATTTTTTTTTTATTTTCATGGCTCTGCGTTATAAACTTCTGTGAAGCACTTGGGGGTTCAAAGTCCTCACCACACATCTAGATTAGTTCCTTTGGGGGTCTAGTTTCCAAAATGGGGTCATTTCTGGGGGATCTCCAATGTTTAGGCACACAGGGGCTCTCCAAACGTGACATGGTGTCCGCTAATGATTGGAGCTAATTTTCCATTTAAAAAGCCAAACGGCGTGCCTTCCCTTCCGAGCCCTGCTGTGCGCCCAAACAGTGGTTTACCCCCACATATGGGGTATCAGCGTACTCAGGACAAACTGGACAACAACATTTGGGGTCCAATTTCTCCTATTACCCTTGGCAAAATAGGAAATTCCAGGCTAAAAATCATTTTTGAGGAAAGAAAAATTATTTTTTATTTTCATGGCTCTGCGTTATAAACTTCTGTGAAGCACCTGGGGGTTTAAAGTGCTCAATATGCATCTAGATATGTTCCTTGGGGGGTCTAGTTTCCAAAATGGGGTCACTTGTGGGAGATCTCCAATGTTTAGGCACACAGGGGCTCTCCAAACGCGACATGGTGTCCGCTAACAATTGGAGCTAATTTTCCATTCAAAAAGTCAAATGGCACGCCTTCCCTTCCGAGCCCTGCCGTGTGCCCAAACAGTGGTTTACCCCCACATATGAGGTATCGGCGTACTCAGGAGAAATTGCCCAATAAATTTTATGATCCATTTTATCCTATTGCCCATATGAAAATGAAAAAATTGAGGCGAAAAGAATTTTTTTGTGTGAAAAAAAAGTACTTTTTCATTTTTACAGATCAATTTGTGAAGCACCTGAGGGTTTAAAGTGCTCATTAGGAATCTAGATAAGTTCCTTGGGGGGTCTAGTTTCCAAAATGGGGTCACTTGTGGGGGAGCGCCAATGTTTAGGCACACAGGATCTCTCCAAACGCGACATGGTGTCCGCTAACGATGGAGATAATTTTTCATTCAAAAAGTCAAATGGCGCTCCTTCCCTTCCGAGCCTTACCATGTGCCCAAACAGTGGTTTACCCCCACATGTGAGGTATTGGTGTACTCAGGAGAAATTGCCCAACAAATTTTAGGATCCATTTTATCCTGTTGCCCATGTGAAAATGAAAAAATTGAGGCTAAAAGAATTTTTTTGTGAAAAAAAAGTACTTTTTTTATTTTTACGGATCAATTTGTGAAGCACCTGGGGGTTCAAAGTGCTCACTATGCATCTAGATAAGTTCCTTGGGGCGTCTAGTTTCCAAAATGGGGTCACTTGTGGGGGAGCTCCAATTTTTAGGCACACGGGGGCTCTCCAAACGTGAAATGGTGTCCGCTAAAGAGTGGAGCCAATTTTTTATTCAAAAAGTCAAATGGCGCTCCTTCCCTTCCAAGCCCTGCCGTGCACCCAAACAGTGGTTTACCCCCACATATGAGGTATCAGCGTACTCAGGACAAATTGGACAACAACTTTCGTGGTTCAGTTTCTCCTTTTACCATTGGGAAAATAAAAAAATTGTTGCTAAAAATAATTTTTGTGACTAAAAAGTTAAATGTTCATTTTTTCGTTCCATGTTGCTTCTGCTGCTGTGAAGCACCTGAAGGGTTAATAAACTTCTTGAATGTGGTTTTGAGTACCTTGAGGGGTGCAGTTTTTAGAATGGTGTCACTTTTGGGTATTTTCAGCCATATAGACCCCTCAAACTGACTTCAAATGTGAGGTGGTCCCTAAAAAAATGGTTTTGTAAATTTCGTTGTAAAAATGAGAAATCGCTGGTCAAATTTTAACCCTTATAAGTTCCTAGCAAAAAAAAATTTTGTTTCCAAAATTATGCTGATGTAAAGTATACATGTGGGAAATGTTATTTATTAACTATCTTGTGTCACATAACTCTCTGGTTTAACAGAATAAAAATTCAAAATGTGAAAATTGCGAAATTTTAAAAATTTTCGCCAAATTTCCATTTTTATCACAAATAAACGCAGAATTTATTGACCTAAATTTACAACTAACATGAAGCCCAATATGTCACGAAAAAACAATCTCAGAACCGCTAGGATCCGTTGAAGCGTTCCTGAGTTATTACCTCATAAAGGGACACTGGTCAGAATTGCAAAAAACGGCAAGGTCTTTAAGGTCAAAATAGGCTGGGTCATGAAGGGGTTAAGGATGTCATGGTGCGATTTCCTATGCCTGCTGGTCTGAATGAGTCTATGTCTTTGGCCATTCAGATCGGTCGACGCTTGCGTGAGCGTAAATCTGTGCACCATTTGGCGGTATTATCTGAGCATAAACCTGAGCCTATGCAGTGCGATAGGACTTTGACCAGAGCTGAAAGGCAAGAACACAGACGTCAGAATGGGCTGTGTTTCTACTGTGGTGATTCCACTCATGCTATCTCCGATTGTCCTAAGCGCACTAAGCGGTTCGCTAAGTCTGCCACCATTGGTACGGTACAGTCGAAATTTCTTTTGTCCGTTACTTTGATCTGCTCTTTGTCTTCCTATTCTGTCATGGCATTTGTGGATTCAGGCGCTGCCCTGAATTTGATGGACTTGGAGTTTGCTAGGCGCTGTGGGTTTGTCTTGGAGCCCTTGCAGTGTCTTATTCCATTGAGTGGAATTGATGCTACGCCTTTGGCCAAGAATAAGCCTCAGTATTGGACCCAGCTGACCATGTGCATGGCTCCTGCGCACCAGGAGGATATTCGCTTTCTGGTGTTGCAAAATCTGCATGATGTGGTCGTGTTGGGGTTGCCATGGCTACAAGTCCATAACCCAGTATTAGATTGGAAATCAATGACTGTGTCCAGCTGGGGTTGTCAGGGGGTACATGGTGATGTTCCATTTTTGTCTATCTCATCATCCACCCCTTCTGAGGTCCCAGAGTTCTTGTCTGATTACCGGGATGTATTCGATGAGCCCAAGTTCAATGCCCTACCTCTGCATAGGGATTGTGATTGTGCTATCGAGTTGATTCCTGGTAGTAAGTTTCCTAAGGGTCGACTGTTTAATTTATCTGTACCTGAACACGCCGCTATGCGGAGTTACGTAAAAGAATCCTTGGAGAAGGGTCATATTCGGCCGTCGTCATCGCCATTGGGAGCAGGGTTCTTTTTTGTGGCCAAGAAGGATGGTTCACTGAGACCTTGTATTGATTACCGCCTTCTAAATAAAATCACGGTCAAATTTCAGTACCCCTTGCCGCTGCTATCTGATTTGTTTGCTCGGATTAAGGGGGCTAGTTGGTTCACCAAGATAGATCTTCATTGTCCTTTCAATCTTGTGCGTATTAAACGGGGCGATGAATGGAAAACTGCATTTAATACGCCCGAGGGCCATTTTGAGTACCTATTTATGCCATTCGGACTTGCCAATGCTCCATCAGTATTTCAGTCCTTTATGCATGACATCTTCCGAGAGTACCTGGATAAATTTCTGATTGTAAACTTGGATGATATTTTGGTCTTCTCGGATGATTGGGAGTCTCATGTGAAGCAGGTCAGAATGGTATTCCAGGTCCTGCGTGC
Source organism: Ranitomeya imitator (assembly GCF_032444005.1). Lineage (NCBI taxonomy): Eukaryota > Metazoa > Chordata > Amphibia > Anura > Dendrobatidae > Ranitomeya > Ranitomeya imitator. Next base: position 167,716 of record NW_027193920.1, on the reverse strand, counting down.
TAATTCTTTGTTTGTGAAGGGATCAAAGTGTCTCTTTGGTGTTCAGAAGGTTTCATTTTTGGGGTTCATTTTTTCCCCTTCTACCATCGAGATGGACCCTGTTAAGGTCCAGGCCATTTATGATTGGACTCAGCCGACATCTCTGAAGAGTCTGCAAAAGTTCCTTGGCTTTGCTAATTTTTATCATCGCTTCATCTGTAATTTTTCTAGTATTGCTAAACCATTGACCGATTTGACCAAGAAGGGTGCTGATGTGGTCAATTGGTCTTCTGCTGCTGTGGAAGCTTTTCAAGAGTTAAAGCATCGTTTTTCTTCTGCCCCTGTGTTGTGTCAACCAGATGTTTCGCTTCCGTTCCAGGTTGAGGTTGATGCTTCTGAAATTGGAGCGGGGGCTGTTTTGTTGCAAAGAGGTGCAGATTGCTCGGTGATGAAGCCATGCGCCTTCTTTTCCAGGAAGTTTTCGCCTGCTGAGCGAAATTATGATGTTGGCAATCGAGAGTTGCTGGCCATGAAGTGGGCATTCGAGGAGTGGCGTCATTGGCTTGAAGGAGCTAAGCATCGCGTGGTGGTCTTGACTGATCACAAGAACTTGACTTATCTCGAGTCTGCCAAACGGTTGAATCCTAGACAGGCTCGTTGGTCACTGTTTTTCTCCCGTTTTGACTTTGTGGTTTCGTACCTTCCGGTCTCTAAAAATGTGAAGGCGGATGCCCTGTCGAGGAGTTTTGTGCCCGACTCTCCGGGTTTGCCTGAGCCGGCAGGTATTCTCAAAGAGGGAGTAATTGTGTCTGCCATCTCCCCTGATTTGCGGCGGGTGCTGCAAAAATTTCAGGCTAATAAACCTGATCGTTGCCCAGCAGAGAAACTGTTTGTCCCTGATAGGTGGACGAATAAAGTTATCTCTGAGGTTCATTGTTCGGTGTTGGCTGGTCATCCTGGAATCTTTGGTACCAGAGATTTGGTGGCTAGATCCTTTTGGTGGCCGTCTCTGTCGCAGGATGTGCGTTCTTTTTTGCAGTCCTGTGGGATTTGTGCTCGGGCTAAGCCCTGCTGTTCTCGTGCCAGTGGGTTGCTTTTGCCCTTGCCGATTCCGAAGAGGCCTTGGACACATATCTCTATGGATTTTATTTCGGATCTCCCCGTCTCTCAAAAAATGTCGGTCATTTGGGTAGTTTGTGATCGCTTCTCTAAGATGATCCATTTGGTACCCTTGTCTAAATTACCTTCCTCCTCTGATTTGGTGCCATTGTTCTTCCAGCATGTGGTTCGTTTACATGGCATTCCAGAGAACATCGTTTCTGACAGAGGTTCCCAGTTTGTTTCGAGGTTTTGGCGAGCCTTTTGTGCTAGGATGGGCATTGATTTGTCTTTTTCCTCGGCTTTCCATCTTCAGACAAATGGCCAGACTGAACGAACCAATCAGACCTTGGAAACATATCTGAGATGTTTTGTTTCTGCTGATCAGGATGATTGGGTGTCCTTTTTGCCGTTGGCTGAGTTCGCTCGTAATAATCGGGCCAGCTCGGCTACCTTGGTTTCACCGTTTTTCTGCAATTCTGGGTTCCATCCTCGTTTCTCTTCAGGGCAGGTTGAGTCTTCGGACTGTCCTGGTGTGGATACTGTGGTGGACAGGTTGCAGCGGATTTGGACTCATGTAGTGGACAAATTGACCTTGTCCCAGGAGAAGGCTCAACGTTTCGCTAATCGCAGACGCTGTGTGGGTCCCCGACTTCGTGTTGGGGATTTGGTTTGGTTGTCATCTCGTTATATTCCTATGAAGGTTTCCTCTCCTAAGTTTAAGCCTCGTTTCATTGGTCCGTATAGGATTTCTGAGGTTCTTAATCCTGTGTATTTTCGTTTGACCCTTCCAGATTCTTTTTCCATCCATAACGTATTCCATAGGTCATTGTTGCGGAGATACGTGGCGCCTGTGGTTCCATCTGTTGATCCTCCTGCCCCGGTTTTGGTGGAGGGGGAGTTGGAGTATATAGTGGAGAAGATTTTGGATTCTCGTGTTTCGAGACGGAAACTCCAGTATCTGGTTAAGTGGAAGGGTTATGGTCAGGAAGATAATTCCTGGGTCTTTGCCTCTGATGTCCATGCTGCCGATCTTGTTCGTGCCTTTCATATGGCTCATCCTGGTCGGCCTGGGGGCTCTGGTGAGGGTTCGGTGACCCCTCCTCAAGGGGGGGGTACTGTTGTGAATTCTGTGATCAAGCTCCCTCCTGTGGTCACGAGTGGTACTGCGGCTTCTGAGTTTCCTTCCTCAGGTGATGAGGTTAAGTCGTTAGGTGCTGCTCTATTTAACTCCACCTAGTGCTTTGATCCTGGCCTCCAGTCAATGTTCTAGTATTGGTCTTGCTTCCTCCTGGATCGTTCCTGTGGCCTGTCTGCTCAGCATAAGCTAAGTTCTGCTTGTGTTACTTTTGTTGCTATATTTTCTGTCCAGCTTGCTTTTTTGGTTTTGCTTGCTTGCTGGAAGCTCTGAGACGCAGAGGGAGCACCTCCGTACCGTTAGTCGGTGCGGAGGGTCTTTTTGCCCCTCTGCGTGGTTGTTTGTAGGTTTTTGTGTTGCTTCCTAAGTGGACAGTTTGATTTCACAGAAGTTTGATTTACTTGGAGTTATATTCTTTTTTTTTAAGTGTTCCCTTTATTCTTTTGAGCAGTGTATATTGTATGCATCTATTTATTTATATTAATATGCACCTTCAGATTTATATATATATACACATCTGTCTAGTGATTTAATTCACATATATATGTACTACTTCACTTGTATGTTACAGCACAATTTTTGCTATACATTCCTTGCACTACATCACTTTATTGTAATTTTTGCACTATATCACTTATAGCACTTATATTCATTCTTAGCATGAGATTTCTTCATGCAACTAAATTTTTAATGCAATATTTGAAATAGTATATCATATTTAAGTAAGCACAATTTTGTACATATTTATTATTTTTAACATACATATGCTTTTCACAAAATTAAAATATAATCAAAAAGTTAATTTGTTTTAGTTCTTCAATAGAAAAAAGTGAAACTCATATATTATAGAGTCATTACAAACATAGTGATCTATTTCAAGTGTTTATTTCTGTTAATGTTGATGATTATGGCTTACAGCCAATGAAAGCCCAAAAGTCATTTTCTAAGTAAACTAGAATAATTTATAACACCAGCTTGAAAAATGATTTTTAAATTAGAAATGATGGCCTACTGAAATGTATGTTCAGTAAATGCACTCAATACTTGGTTGGGGCTCCTTTTGCATCAATTACAATATCTCCTTGCTGCCATCTGCTGCATATCATCCTGCAACATTCCTCTTTAATGGTACAATATCTGCTTGCTTTCATCTGCTGCTTATCATCCTGCAACATTCCCTTTAATGGTACAATATCTGCTTGCTGTCATCTGCTGCTTACCATCCTGCAACATTCCCCATTAATGGTACATCACCCAACTTTCCACACAGACTGTTACCTCTGCTCCTACTATTCACATAGTATGCCTTTCAACTAACCCCTGCATTACCCCAGTGTTATTTATGACCTTGTTTACTTTGGCTTGATTATATGCTTCTGGTCCACTCATTAAAAGGTATCAACCACTGAGGACTCTCAATTCTAAATATTTTTCTGGTCCACTCTTAATTCTCTGACCAAGATGAACAGAGACCACTCCTCTCTGCTTCACACCTGAATGCACTTTGCAGCAGGTATATTGCATAGCACAAGTCTGGCAAGACTTTAGTCTGCAGTGTGCATCCTATAAGTGTGTATCATACAAGTGTGAAGATCAAAATTAATTCCAGAATTGAACCAGAAAGGAACTGAAGGTAACTGGATACAGTCACAGTAAACAATGTTTCTATTTGTTTTCTCTCTCACCCCTATAACCCTTCACTTTCTATTAACCCCCCTAATCCTTACACCTAGTAAGGAACTGTATCTATTCTTCAATCCATCTCACCTCCTCCTCTGAACTGTTCCTCACCATACAATCCCATCTTCAAACACAGACAGCCACCTCATGCCTTCTCCTGCTCCCATCTGCTAACACTTTCTCTGCTCCTTCTCACTGCTGATGATATCGCTCTAAATCCTAGTCCTCCTCACCACATCCCCATAGTCATTTCTACCTTCCATCCACGCTCTATCACAAATTTCAGTAACCTCTCCAACCTTATACCCATTCGCCCAGCCCCCGCTTCCCCAGTCCCACTATCAGGAGCTCTGTGGAATGCTCACTCTGTCTGCAACAAGCTTTCCTACATCCATGATCTTTTTGTTACTACCAAACTTTCCTTCCTCGCCATCACTGAAACCTGGCTCACCCCTTCTGACACAGCATCCCCTGCTGCACTTTCGTTTGGTGGATTCCACCTTTCCCACACACCCCGCCCCACTATCAAGCATGGTGGAGGAGTTGTTTTTCTCCTGTCAGATAACTGCTCCTTCACCAAAATCCAATTGCCACCCTCTGTTACCCTCCCTTCCTTTGAGATGCACTCTGTGCGCACCTACTGCCCCTCCAACTGGCTGTCATTTACCGCCCCCTGGTCCAGCCACCACCTTCTTTGACCACATCACCACCTGGCTACTTCAGTTCCTTTCCGCTGACATCCCCACTATCATCTTGGGTGACTTCAACATCCCCATTGACACTTCCCTCTCAGCTGCCACTAAACTTCTATCTCTCACTTCCTCCTTCGGCCTCACTCAATGGTCTTCTGCAGCCACCCACAAAGATGGCCACACACTAGACCTCATCTTCATCCGCTTCTGCTCACTATCTAACCTCTTGAACTCACCTCTTCCTTTTTCAGACCACAACCTACTCATATTCTCTTTCCTCTCCACTCCTTGTCTACAATCCCCAACCCACAAACTTGCACACCCTCGCAGAAATCTTAAACAACTTGATCTACACTCACTCTCTCAATGCCTCCTCCCTCTTACAGACATAAGTTTCCTGCACAATGCATATGCCACTGCTGCTCCATATAACACCACAATAGCTGTAGCTTTGGAATCTGTTGCCCCTCTCACACATACCAAAGCTCGCAAAATCAACAGACAGCCCACCAGCCTGACCTAAGAACGGAGGTGAGCTTCCAGGGCTGCTGAGCGGAGATGGAAAAGATCCCACTCCAACGAGCACTTCATCGCATTCAAATAGTCCCTCACTACTTTCAAGGCCAAACTCGCTACAGCAAAACAAACATACTTCTCATCTCTTTGCCTCATTTTTCAAGCAGAAGATTGATATAATCAGAAGCAGTTTTGGTCGACAACCCCCAGAGCCCTTTCTACCAACTGCCCAGCCCTCCACCTCTAAAATCAACTTCTCCACGATTACAGAAGATCGACTCCCCACTTTACTCTCAAGATCGCATTTCACCACCACCTTCATCCCAAACCTCGCCACAGTCTTCATCCCAACTCAAACTCATCTCTTCAACCTATCACTAACAACAGGTGTTTTCCCCTCAAGCTTTAAACATGCCTCTATCACAAAAAGCCCTCTTTTGACCCATCCTCTGTGTCTAGCTATCGCCCTATATCACTTCTCCCCTACGCCTCAAAACTACTGGAACAGCACATCAATCTTGAACTGTCCTCTCATCTCTCTTCCTGCTCCCTCTTTGACTGCTTACAATCTGGCTTCTGGTCACACCACTCCACTGAAACTGCCCTAAATAAGGTCACCAATGAACTATTAACCATCAAGAGCAAGCGACACTACTCTGTCCCCCTCCTCCCGGACCTGTCCTTTACCTTTGACACAGTGGACCATTTGCTATTATTACAGACCCTCTCATTCCTTGGCATCACAGACTTGGCCCTATCCTGGATCTCATCATACCTAACAGACTGACATTCAGCGTCTCCCACTCAACACCACCTCCTCACCTCGCCCCCTATCTGTTGGAGTCCCGCAAGGTTCAGTCTTAGGGCCCCTGCTCTTCTTCATTTACACCTTTGGCCTGAGACAGCTCATAGAATCTCATGACTTTCAGTATCACCTCTATGCTGACGACACACAGATCTACATCTCTGGGCCAGATATCACCACCCTAATAACCAGAATCCCTCAATGTCTGTCTGCTATTTAATCCTTCTTCTCCGCTAGATTTCTAAAACTTAACATGGACAAAACAGAAATCATCATCTTTCCCCATCTTACTCGACCCCCCCAACGGACCTATCCATTACAGTAAACGGCTTCGCACTCTCCCCAGTCCCACAAGCTCGCTGTCTTGGGGTAATCCTTGACACTGATCTCTCCTTCAAACCACATAACCAAGCCCTTTCCACTTCTTGCTGACATCAACTCAAAAATATTTCACAAATCTGAACATTCCTAAACCAAGAATCTGCAAAAACCCTAGTCCATGCCCTCATCATCTCCCGCCTTGACTACTGCAACCTCCTGCTCTATGGCCTCCCCTCGAACACTCTCGCACACCTCCAATCTATTCTAAACTCTACTGCCCAACTAATCCACCTGTCCCCTCGCTATTCCCCGGCCTTTCCCCTCTGTTAATATTCACTGGCTTCCCATTGCCCAGAGACTCCAGTATAAAACCCTAACCATGACATACAAAGCCATCCACAACCTGTCTTCTCCTTACATCTGTGACCTCGTCTCCCGGGACTTACCTGCACGCAACCTCTGATCCTCACAAGATCTCCTTCTCTACTCCCCTCATCTCCTCTTCCCATAATCGCATACAAGATTTCTCACGCGCATCACCCCTACTCTGGAACTCTCTACCACAACATATCAGGCTCTCGCCTACCATCAAAACCTTCAAAAAGAACCTGAAGACCTACCTCTTTTGACAAGCCTACAACCTGCAATAACCACCAATCGACCAAACCGCTGCATGACCAGCTCTATCCTCACCTACTGTATCCTCACCCATCCCTTGTAGATGGGTTCCAACGTTGCGCCCCCGTACGCTAATGCCTATATGGCACACTTTGATGAGTCCATAATCTATAAGCATCCGCTCTTCATTTCGCATGTCCTCTGTTGGACACGTTATATAGATGACATATTCTGCCTATGGGGGGGCACGTTGGAATCCCTGGAAACATTCTTCACGTTTTTGAATGGAGCATGGCCGGGCATAAGGTTTACCATAACCCATGATACTGGGTCCGTAAGTTTTTTAGATACTATGGTTCTGAAGGATCAGGAGGGCCATCTGACCACTGACCTCCATGTAAAACCCACTGACCGCAATAGCATTCTGCACTACGATAGTTTTCATCCTCCAGCAGTTAAACGCTGTATCCCTAGATCACAATTACAACGCGTACGCCGTATTGTCTCTGACCAAGGCCTACGGGACCGACGCCTACGGGATATGACCACTAAGTTCCACCAGCGTGGTTACCCGGAACACGTTTTAGAGGAACAACAAAACCCTCCTCCCCGCATCCAGGGTGATGATCAGGGAAAAAGGGTCCCTTTTGTGCATGTCTATCACCCGGTCACCTCCATCCTCCACAAACATATTAGAAAACACTGGCCTCTACTCTCAATAGCATACCCCACAGTTCCGGAATTCAAACTTCCTTTCCTCCCATGTTTTAAAAGACCACAAAATCTCAGGGACACGCTGGTCAGGGCGGATTTTGGTCCTATGCAGACAACAAAATCTAGATTTCTGTCACATCCCAGAATGGGGACATTCCCGTGTCTACACTGTGCACAATGTGGGAATGTGCAGAAAGGCAATACCTTTCGACATCCACACACGGGTAAAAGCTTTGAGATCAAAAACTATTACACATGCCTGTCATCATTCGTCATTTACCTTATCAAATGCCCATGCGGCCTATTATACATCGGGGAAACCACCCAACCAGTGCGAGACAGGATATCTAAGCACAAATCTACCATTCGCTGTAATAATCTACTCTTGCCAGTTCCCCATCATTTCTCCACCCACGGTCACACCATTTCACAGCTGAGATACCAAGTGATTGATTCAATTCCCCCACAACGACGAGGGGGTGATAGGATTGCGCTTCTAAAGAAGCGAGAGGCGTTCTGGATACACACCTTGGAAACCCTAACACCTAAAGGGTTAAACAGGGATTATGATCTGTTGGCATTTATCTGAATAACTGTACCATTTCTGCTTGGGGTTGTACTGTTTAGTTATTCTGCCTTTTGTCATATGTATGCTAATTATTCCCTTTGTCTGTTATTTTCGAATCGTCTTTATTGATTCTTGGATCCAGAACTCTTCCATGTGGCACTCACTTTAGTATGACGGCTCACCTTCTTCTATTCACCTGCACTGTCTCAGCAAAGTGAACGTAATACTGCCTCCTGGTACATCCTCTCACTGAATAAGCTCCACAGTGTTTGTATATATTTTTCCCGTATAGATATTTCTTTGTCTATGTATGTGACTTACTACCAGTGCCTCACTGCATGTTTCCATATACATCACCGTACCCATATGCCACATTCATACCCATTTAGGACAAGACATCCATCCTTGTTTAATTGTCACTATTCCTGACATTATGCCGCTGCATACAAGGGAGCACCTCCCCCTATCCAGCACGTCTATCGACATGATACGCAAGGCGTCACTCCCTGGAATGCACCACCATGTTGGTGATGACGTCCCAGGCCGGTGTCTGCATTAGGATGCGCCGGGTATATCTACTTCCGGTCCGACGGCTCAGAGGCTGCGCACTAGAATACACCTCCTTCAATGGGACACGCCTCCAGGCGTGACACGCATATGCCGCCCTCTGGAACGCACCACCATGTTGGTGATGACGTACATGGCCTCGCTGCACTGCGCGCCGGACACGCCTACTTCCGGTCAGCGGCTTACAGACCGCTGCGATCAGGGTCTATATATGGCGCACTTTCTACCCTTAGGGCGTCTGACTAGCGGTGGACACCGCGTCGATTATGCCATCCCTGCACGGTAAGGTGACCACACACTTTATGGGGTCATATAGGCGAATGCCTTTTATCTAACTCCCTGCGTTATATACCTTAATAGGGTGCTGCCCATACAGCCGTATACAGACCATTACCCTGCATCTTTATGGGTATGACTCATTCTTTCTATACCACGATTCCCCTGGCCTACCACTCATATACTCAATCCTCTATTACAGAAACTATCGTCTGCCCACACGGGCACATTTCTTCTAAAAACTCTGCATAGCACGGTATGGGACTACCTCCTCACTTTCTATAGATTAACCACTTACCATCCGTAGTAGCATTGTGCCAATGTTGGTCGGTTCTATACTGTTTTTTGTACCTTTTAGTAACTGTATTGCCATATTTGTCATACACTGGATGTCCAGTATTGTATATACTTTGTTTTTGTTCAATTTTTATTTTATTATTTTTGTGCAGTTTATTTTGCACTTTCAGTGACTGATGAAGGTCCAGTTTTTGGGACCGAAACGTTTCGTTGCTGACAATAAAATATATCTCCAGACACAAAGTTGAGTGCCAGGTTTTATTATATATGTCACGGTGGCTAGACCCGGTCCGCGACCCTGCTAAGGGGCGTCCAATAAAGGTGATGCAGTCTGTCAGGGGTTCATGACGCCACCTGTGGTGTTCATTCAGGGTGACCAACGCTGCTGTGGGGTCCGCTGGGGTGATGGAATGGCAGCTGGATGGTATACCTTCCCACAGGTGAAGTATGTCCCCAGGGCTTCCCAGTAAGGTAGATGGTGATAGTGTGAGGTGCAGTCAATAACGAGGACACAAGGTTGCAGTCTCTTTACCTCTTTACTGAAGACTTCAGGATCCTCAATCTAGAGCACGTTTAACAGGGCTATCAGAGACAGGCCGGCCTGATGGGCACTTCCAGAGTTTCCCTCGCAGATGGAAATCGTTGCCCACCACTAGCGCCTGGGTGTTGTAGTCCTACCCTGCTGAGCATTCGGAATAGTCCTCACAACTGCTGTTCTCGTTCGTTTGTTCTCTACAGCTCTCTCTCTCTCTTTAGTTCCAGATGTTGCTAGTTTCTCGTCCCCCAGTATGTTTTGGCTAGGACGCACCTGTATGACGGGAAGGCCTGGAGGTCTTCCGGGACCCTAGAGACGCCCCTCTCCCACTGTTGCCCCCTATGTCTTCTTAGGAAATTTAAGGTAGACAGCCAACCTATAATTAACTGTCCTGCGGAGTTTGAAGTAAGGCCTAAAGTCAGTTACTCCCGCGGTGTTCCGGCCACCGGCTACGCGCCTCAGTAGGATGTTGCCTCGGTCTCACGGCACGACTCTTACTGGTACTCCTTTTTGCTTGATCTCGTTTACACTGTTCCACAATATCCTTCGCTTCTTGTCTCTTTCTTAGGATACCGCCGCAAGGTAGTGCAAGCGCAGTTCCATAACGTTCTGTTCTGTTCGCTAGGCACCTGCCAGGTTCCCACGCCTGACCGGGACCCCCCTGTGTCTTCTCTCTGCAACACCCCCTGCCATGGGATGTTGCCTGAATCCAACCCAGTTAGCTTCTGACTAACTTTCTATCCAACTCCTAGTTTTACCAGGGGAGGGGCCCAATAAATAAAGCCTTTTGCTCCCCCTAGTGGCCGGAGTGTGAAGTGTAATGTGTGCTGGTGATACCTGGTCAGGAGAATTCCTTCAGTGCCATCAGACGTACCATCACTCCCCTTAGTGGCAGAGTGTCATACTGCAACGACCAGGTCTCTGGGGCGCTGCACTATGGAAGCCCAGGTTGCTTTGACAGCAGCCTTCAGCTCATCTGCATTGCTGGGTTTGGTGTCTCTCATCTTCCTCTATGGCAGGGGTCCCCAACCTGTAGCTCGGGAGTCACATGTGGCTCGCAGTCCCATGAATTGGGGCTCACGGCTGTTTGCCAGCTTGGTGAATTAGCTTCAGATTTAGTAAACTGGTATGAAGAGTCCATCTTAAAATGATGAACTTTGTGAGTAGCTCTGCACAGAAGAGCAGATCTGGATGCTTATGCACCATACACGTGGTCAAAATTGTTGGTACCCCTCGTTTAATGACAGAAAAGCCCACAATGGTCACAGAAATACAGTAACTTGAATCTGGCAAAAGTAATAATAACTAAAAAATCTATATAAATGAGCAAATGAAAGTCAGACATTGCAGGCTTCAGAGTGATTTGTGTGGAAAAGCTTAGGTTATCATTATACCCGTAATGTGGGCTTTGGTTGCCACTACTGGGGAGCAGGAGCTGGATGTGGCTCATGACCCTCTTGCAGAGCTGAATGTGGCTCTCAAGGTTACAAAGGTTGGGGATCACTGCTCTATGGGGTTAAGGTCAGATGAGTTTGCTGGCCAATCATCCACAGTGATACTGTTGTTTTTAAACCAGATATTAGTACTTTTGGCAGTGTGGACAGGAGCCAAATCCTGCTGGAGAATAACATTTCCATCTCCAAAAAGCTTGTCAGTAGAGGGAAGCATGAAGTGCTCTAAAATCTCCTGGTAGACGGCTGAGCTGACTTTGGTTTTGATAAAACACAGTGGACCTACACCAGCAGATAACATAGCTCCCCAAACCATCACTGATTGCCGATACTTCACATTAGACCACAAGCATCTTGGATTGTGTGCCTCTCCACTCTTCCTCCAGATTCTAGGATCTTGATTTCCAAATGAAATGCAAAATTTACTTTTTCTGAAAACAGCACCTTGGACCACTGAGCAACAGTCCAATTCTTTTTCTCCTTGGCCCAGGTAAGATGCTTCAGGTGTTGTCTACTGGTCATGAGTGGCTTGACACAAGGAATGCGACACTTGTAGCCCATGTCCTGGATACGTCTGTGTGTGGTGGCTCTTGAAGCAATGACTCCAGCAGCAGTCCACTCCTTGTGAATCTGCCCCAAATTTTGGAATGGCCTTTTCTTAACAATCATTTCAATGCTGTAGTTATCCTGGTTGCTTGTGCACCTTTTTCTACCACACTTTTTCCTTCCACTCAACTTTCCGTTAATTTTCTTGGATACAGCACTCTGTGAACAACCAGCTTCTTTAGAAATTACCTTTTGTGGCTTAGCCTCCTTGTGGAAAGTGTCAATGACTGCCTTCAGGACATCTGTCAAGTCAAAAGTCTTCCCCATGATTGTGGAGCCTACTTGGCACTGGCTGATATTTAATGTGCCTCCTGCTGGTCTGACCCCACATCACTGAGGAAGGCTATACACCAAAAAACGTGTTGGGACCTGGCGCCATTTCAACAGGTGGAGATGAATACAGGTATTTAAATTTAATTTCTCTGTTTATTCTCTATAAGATTTATTTGTCATGGCACTAATGCAACTTATACTTGGCTTAATGGCCTCTACTTATATTATATACAATGGGTACGGAAAGTATTTATACCCCTTTAAATTTTTCCCTGTGTGATATTTCAGTTTTTCTTTTTTATTAAATTTGCTAAAATTTCTACATTTCTGTTTTTTTCCAGTCATGATGGGGTGCATAGTGTACATTAATGTGAAAAAATCAACTTTTTTGAATTTACCAAATGGCTGCAATGAAACAAAGAGTGAAAAATTTAAAGGGATCTGAATACTTTCCGTACCCACTGTACATTGTGAGGGGTCGACACACTCAGCTGCTTCCTAGGGTAGACACAGGAACATTTCTTGTGGTGAATCATCCGCTAGTTTATTATGGACAGCATAGACCACAGCAGGGTTCAGCAAAATAAACAGCCTTTCTGGCATAAAGGTAAAACAAAAAGATGACATACGACAAAGTCCACTTGTCTGAGAAATTCACTTGCTCAGACCACAGGTGTATTCAGCTCTGCCTAGAGCTGCCATTTGTAGACTTGCTCTCTCCAAAACCACAACACACACTGACTCTCCAGTGAAGCTACTTAACCACTTAATGACCGCCGATACGCCTTTAAACAGCGGCAGTTAAGGGCCTTATTCCTCACCACGCTGAGAAATAAGTGTATAGCGCCCCCCAGTGTCATAAAATCTCCAGGGTCTTGGCTATTGGGGGTAGTTGAGATCCCAGAGAACATGATTCGAATCGGTTTTTACCCTTCCCTGTCTTGTAATCGCCGTTATTTACCAAATAACAGCGATTGCAAAAAAAAAAAATGCTTGCACAAGCTTCCAGTATCCATTGTTTGAGATGCTGCACATCTCGCATCTTCACAGCATAGACAATTGCCTTCAGATGACCCCAGCATCCGAAACAATGGATACCTTAAGCCTGTGCTAGCATTTCTTCTGCTGTGCTGCTATCTGTGTGTCAAGAGTGGGAGAAGAGGGTTGCATTGACAATCCAACACAATGGGCAGCGCTTTGAACACATTTTATAAGTGGTCATAAACTTGTAAATAACTCATGAAAGGATAAAGTTGTGTTAAAATCAAGCATACCATTGTTTTTCTTGTGAAATTCTCAATAAGGTTAATGTGTCACATGATCCTCTTCCCATTGGGAAAAATAAAGTTCGATCTAAAATGGCCGACTTCAAAATGGCCACCATGGTCACCACCCATCTTGAAAAGATTTTGCCCTCCCATATACTAATGTGCCACAAACAGGAAGTTGATATCAACAACCACTCCCATTTATTTAGGTGTATATATAAATGTCCCACCCTGTGTATAGCTGCAATATGGACAAATATTGCTTGATAAGTTGCCCTTAATCTTTAATTTACTTTAATTGGCACAATTGTGTTTGGCTGATGATAGGTTACATAGGATTTTAATCCATGACAGCGTAGTGTGTTACTAACAATTCGTTTGAGGGTATGTGCACACGTTCAGGATTTTTTGCATTTTTTCGCTATAAAAACGCGATAAAAACGCATAAAAAACACATACATATGCATCCTATCATTTAGAATGCATTACACAATGTTTGTGCACATGATGCGTTTTTTTTCCGCGAGAAGAAAGCATCGCGGTAAAAAAAGCAGCATGTTCATTAATTTTGGAGGTTTCTTGCATTTTTCCCCGATATTTAAAGCATTGGGAAAGCTCTGGAAAAAAACACGAAAAAAAAACGCGCAAAAATGCATGCGGATTTCTAGCAGAAATGTCCGGTTTTTGTCAGGAAATTTCTGCAAGAAATCCTGAACGTGTGCACATACCCTGAGACTGTCGTCCCGGCTCTCTTCAGGTCATTGACCAGGTCTTACCATGTAGATCTGGGCTGATTCCTTACCTTTTTCAAAATCATCCTTACCCCACGAGGGGAGATACTACATGGAGCCCCAGACCGAGGAAGATTGACAGTCATCTTGTGTTTCTTCCATTTTCTAATAATTGTGCTAACAGTTGTTGCTTTCTCACCAAGCTGCATGCCTATTATCCTCTACACCATCCCAGCCTTGTGCAGGTCTTCAATTTTGTCCCCAATGTCCTTAGACAGCTTTTTGGTTTTGGCCTTGGTCTTGGAAAGGATGGAGTGTGATTGGTTGAGTGTGTGGACAGGTGTTTTTTATACAGTTAACGAGTTCAAACAGGTGCCATTAATACAGGTAATGCTAATGAGTGGAGAGTAGGTGGGCTTCTTAAAGAAAAACTAACAGCTCTGAGAGCCAGAATTCTTGCTGATTTGTAGGTGATCAAATACTTATTTCATGCAATAAAATGCAATTTCAATATTTAAAAATCATACAGTGTTATAGTCTGGTTTATATGTTTAGATTCTGACTCTCACAGTTGAAGTGTACCTACGATAAAAATTATAGACCTCTCCATTCTTTGTAGATAGAAAAACTTGCAAAATCTTTAGTGTATCAAACACTTATTTTCCCCACTGTATTATGTTTGATGCACAGAGCCTTAGTTCCCAAACAGGATAGACCGGAGCAGCACATTGGAGAAATGAGGCAAGGTGAGCAGTATTTGTGCTTTTTTTCTCCAGTATTTGTGCTTTTTCATTGTAATCAGTATACCGTATATACTCGAGTATAAGCCGACCCGAGTATAAGCCGACCCCCCTAATTTTGCCACAAAAAACTGGGAAAACTTATTGACTCGAGTATAAGCCTAGGGTGGAAATGCAGCATTTACCGGTGAATTTCAAAAATAAAAATAGATCATTATTTCCCCATAGCTGTGCCATATAGTGCTCTGCACCGTTCATTATTTCCCCATAGCTGTGCCCCATATAGTGCTCTGCACCGTTCATTGTGCCCCATAGCTGTGCCATATACGGTGCTCTGCACCGTTCATTGTGCCCCATTGCTGTGCCATATACAGTGCTCTGCACCGTTCATTGTGCCCCATTGCTGTGCCATATACGGTGCTCTGCACCGTTCATTGTGCCCCATTGCTGTGCCATATACGGTGCTCTGCACCGTTCATTGTGCCCCATTGCTGTGCCATATACAGTGCTCTGCACCGTTCATTGTGCCCCATTGCTGTGCCATATACGGTGCTCTGCACCGTTCATTGTGCCCCATTGCTGTGCCATATACGGTGCTCTGCACCGTTCATTGTGCCCCATATCTGTGCCCATATACGGTGCTCTGCACCGTTCATTGTGCCCCATTCCTGTGCCATATACGGTGCTCTGCACCGTTCATTGTGCCCCATTGCTGTGCCATATACGGTGCTTTGCACCGTTCATTATGCCCCATTGCTGTGCCATATACGGTGCTCTGCACCGTTCATTGTGCCCCATAGAAATCTCTGCCGCCGCTGCTGCAATAAAATAAAAAACCACATACTCACCTCCCTTGATTGCAGCTCCCGGCGTCTCGTTCCGGCGCCTCCATCTTCCCGGCATCTCTGCTCTGACTGATCAGGCAGAGGGCGCCGCGCACACTGTATGCGTCATCGCGCCCTCTGCCTGAACAGTCAGAGCGTAGACGCCGGGAAGATGGAGGCGCCGGCCGGGAAGATGGAGCGGCGCCCGGCGGCTGGAACGAGGACAGGTGAATATGCTATACTTACCTAGTCCTGGCGATCCTCGCGCTGTCCCTCTGCCTGGTCTTCGGTGCCGCAGCTCTTCCTGTCAGCGGTCACCGGCACCGCTGATTAGAGGAATGAATAGGCGGCTCCGCCCCTATGGGAGGTGGAGCCGCTTATTCATATCTCTAATGAGCGGTCCCACGTGACCGCTGAAGAGGGGAAGAAGCTGCAGCACAGAAGCCCGTGGGACGGCAGGGACAGCGCGAGGATCGCTGGGACTAGGTAAGTATGCCTCAGCGCCTTCACCCCCTCACCCGCCGACCCTGCCACCCACATTGACTCGAGTATAAGCCGAGAGGGGCACTTTCAGCCCAAAAATTTGGGCTGAAAATCTCGGCTTATACTCGAGTATATACGGTATATAGCAGAAAACTGTAGGGGCAACATATTGTGTGGGAAGTTGTGA
Source organism: Ranitomeya imitator (assembly GCF_032444005.1). Taxonomy (NCBI): domain Eukaryota; kingdom Metazoa; phylum Chordata; class Amphibia; order Anura; family Dendrobatidae; genus Ranitomeya; species Ranitomeya imitator. Next base: position 151,349 of record NW_027193920.1, on the reverse strand, counting down.
GGAATGATATTAATACAGCTGAAAAAGGGCAGCACCGCTTACCTGCCCAGGACACTGAGTAAATGCACTACAGGATGCAGCCAACACGTGTAGCAAAGATGTCGGCAACACAGGTGCAAAATACTAACAAGACAGCCACTCACAGGCATGGAGGGGGTGACTGCTTAGAATATAATTGTACAATAGAGGCTTGTATAGGGCGTTGTTCACATGCAGGTAATGCATAGTGTCTGGTTTACAGCCTAATAGTCACGCCATTACTATTTGATCAGGTGGGCTGGCCAGCACTCCCTAATATGTGAATTATTGTTTGATATATTTTGACCAAGATATGCAAGCTTGCAACCAAACATCAAAGGGCCTCATCAGTAGCGTAGCTACCAGAGGGCAGAGGGTGCGGGCGCCCCGGCCCAGTGCTCAGAGGGGGCCCACCCAAAGCTACGCTGCTGTAACTGTGCAGTTACCTTTTGCGGAGAGCAGGGAGAATTGATCTCCCTGCTCTGCAGCCGGAGGCTCAGGGGCCCTTGAGCAAGCGGGGGAGCCTGGTGCCAGCAGCGGGCCCCCCACCTGTCATCGTAGGGTCAGCTGTTATGATCAGGTGGCCTTGGAGCAGCATGAAATGACCTTCGCTGGAGCAGTGGTAACTTTACTGACCGCAAACCCTGATCCTAACACCGCAACTAGAAGTAGCCGTGGGGTGTGCCTAACCAGACCTAGACACCTCGACACAGCCGGAGAACTAAATATCCCTAAAGATGGAAATAGGAAAACTCTCTTGCCTCAGAGTAGACCCCCAAAGGATAGGTAGCCCCCCACAAATAATGACTGTGAGAAGGAGAGGAAAAGACACACGCATACAGAAAACAGGGATAAGCAAAGGAGGCCACTTCTTCCTAGATAGGAAAGGATAGTACAGGATACCACGCGGTCAGCATAAAACACTACAAAATATCCACAGCAGAAAAATACAAAAACTCCACCACCTAACTAAAGATGTGGAGAGTATATCTGCGACTCCAGCGAATCCAAAAAGACTGAGAAAAACAACAGGCACAGTCTAGCAGGAACAAAATAGAAACAAAATCAGCACAGAAAATAAAAACACAGTCGTGTGTCTAAAAAATGAAGCAAACACTTATCTTTGCTGAGATGGCAGCAAGCAGGAGAGGCCAGGCAGAGGACCAACACTTCCAAAGGAACATTGACTACTGGCAAGGACTAAAGAGTCCTGCACAGCTAAATACCCCAGTCAGAATTGCAATTAGCAGAAACACCTGTCCAAGACTGCTGCTCAGGAATAACAGCATTACCATCAACAACCACCAGAGGGAGCCCAAGAGCAGAATTCACAACAGTCAGCTGCACCGGCATTTAGCCGATACAGCTGACCGCAATGATGAGGGAAGGAGCGCTGTGCTCCTTCCCCCATCATCCCCCTGTCAGCGTCTGACATCGGCGACGCTGACGGGGGAGCGATGAAGTCACTGCCCGGCACCCGCTGTCAGCAGACAAGCGGGAGCTCAGAGCAGCGCAGGAACCAGGAAGAAGAGAGGTGAGTATTTATTTATTTTTTTGAAGGGTGCTGCCTTATAATACAGGATCTGCCTATGGGGGGTCTGCCTAATACTACAGGGTCTGCCTATGGGGGGTCTGCCTAATGCTACTGGGTCTGCCTATAGGAGTCTGCCTAATAATACCTGGTCTGCCTATGGGGGGTCTGCCTAATACTACAGGGTCTGCCTATGGGGGGTGCTGTCTTATACTACAGGATCTGCATATGGGGTACTGTCTTATACCACAGGGTCTGCCTATAGGGGTGCTGCCTTATAGTACAGGGTCTGCCTATGGGGGTGCTGCCTTATAGTACAGGGTCTGCCTATGGGGTGCTGCCTTATAGTACCAGGTCTGCCTATGGAGGTGCTGCCTTATAGTACAGGGGCTGCCTAAAGGGGTGCTACCTTATACTGCAGGGTCTGCCTATAGGGGTGCTGTCTAATACTTCAGGGTCTGCCTATAGGGGTGCTGCTTTATACTACAGGGTCTGCCTGCGGGGTGCTACCTTATACTTTAGGGTCTGCCTATGGGGAGTGCATTATGCAATATAGAGTAGGCCTATGGGGAGTGCATTATACTATATTGAGGACTATCTGGTGCATTATACTATAAAGAGGCTATCTAGAGGGGCATTATACAGTGTGGGGATTACAGTGTTGGAGCCATCAAACAGTTTGGAGGCTACTAAGGGGTAAGTATACTGTGTATAAGAGAGCATCATACTGTGTATAGGAGAGCTGTACAGGGGGCAGACTCAGGACATTATTAAATGTAAAGTGGGCACTCATTATAGGGAAACCCAGGTCACTGTGACTGTTAAAGGAGCACACATGGCAATATTACTTTCTAAGGGACAAAATATGGGCACTGTTTTCTAGGGCACTTGCACCCGGCAATACTATATTATAGAGGGGTGCTTTAGAATTTAGAGGGCACACAGAACCACACAGCAGGTGCAGTAATAGGGACACATACGGCAGCAGCGGCTCAGTATTGGGGTATCAGGTGCCGCAATAGGGACACATACGGCAGCAGCGGCTCATTATTGGGGTATCAGGGCCAGTAATAAGGACACATACGGCAGTAGGGGTTCAGTATTGGGGTATCAGGGGCAGTAATAGGGACACATATGGCAGCAGCAGCTCTCTGTATTGGGGTATCAGGGGCAGTAATAGGGTCATATACGGCAGCAGCAGCAGCTCAGTATTGGGGATATCAGGGGCAGTAATAGGATCACATATGGCAGCAGCAGCTCAGTATTGGGGCATCAAGGGCAGTAATAGGGTCACATACGGCAGCAGTGGCTCAGTATTGGGGTATCAGGTGCAGTAATAGGGTCACATATGGCAGCAGTGGCCCAGTATTGGGGTATCAGGGGAAGTAATAGGGTCACATACGGCAGCAGCGGCTCAGTATTGGGGTATCAGGTGCAGTAATAGGGTCACATATGGCAGCAGCGGCTCAGTATTGGGGTATCAGGTGCAGTAATAGGGTCACATATGGCAGCAGTGAAGCGATGGCTGGGTGACCACCACTGTGCAGTAAGACTACTGTACACAAGATGAGGTGCAAACAACAAAAGGTTGATTTATTAGAAGGAAAGGAATGAAGGGAACGAGGAAGATGCAAACAGGGGTTTGCAATGGCAAAAGACAATGGACATGTGTTATCTTTCCTGTAAAATAGCACGGTGCTACAACTATTACAAACTCAGAATATGTCTCACCACCAAGTTTAAACAATTAACAAATAATGATGCTACTCTGTTATGACCTGGTGGTTAGGAGCACCTGGAATGACCTGATAGTTAAACCTCATACAGGACGAGCTCTGGGATGTGGGAGCTCTGCTGACCGCAAGCCCTAATCCTATCACACACTAGAAATAGCCGTGGAGCGCTCCTGACCAGACCTAGGCGCCTCGTCACAGCCTAAGAACTATCTAGCCCTAGAGATAGAAAATAAAGCCTACCTTGCCTCAGAGAAATTCCCCAAAGGTAAAGGAAGCCCCCCACATATATTGACTGTGAGTAAAGATGAAAGTCACAAACGCAGAAATGAAACAGGTTTCAGCAAAGGGAGGCCAGACTTACTAAATAGACAGAGGATAGGAAAGGTAACTTTGCGATCAGCACAAAAACCTACAAATGACCACGCAGAGTGTGCAAAAAGGGGCCACTCTGCATCCCAGAGCTTCCAGCTAGCAAGACAAAATCATGATAACCAGCTGGACAAGAAAACAGTGAACAAATAATGACTATCAGGAACTTAGCTTCTGCAGGAGAAGGCAGGTCACCAGAGAGATCCAGGAGCGAACTGAACCAATGCAAAAACATTGACAGCTGGCATGGAGTAACGATCTGAGAGGAGTTAAATAGAGCAGCCAACCAAAGGATAAACCACGTCACCTGTGTAAGGAACCTCAGAAGCAGCAGCTTCACTCATAGCCACCAGAGGTAGCCCATAGACAGAACTCGCCGAAGTACCATTCACGACCACAGGAGGGAGTTCGACAACAGAATTCACAACAGTACCCCCCCTTGAGGAGGGGTCACCAAACCCTCACCAGAGCCCCCAGGTCGATCAGGATGAGCCAAATGAAAGGCACGAACAAGATCGGCAGCATGAACATCAGAGGCAAAAACCCAGGAATTATCTTCCTGACCATAACCCTTCCACTTGACCAGGTACTGGAGTTTCCGTCTCGAAACACGAGAATCCAAAATCTTCTCCACCACATACTCCAACTCCCCCTCGACCAACACCGGGGCAGGAGGATCAACGGAGGGAACCATAGGCGCCACGTATCTCCGCAACAACGACCTATGGAACACATTATGGATGGCAAAAGAAGCTGGAAGGTCCAAACGAAATGACACAGGATTAAGAACTTCAGAAATCTTATATGGCCCAATGAAACGAGGCTTAAACTTAGGAAAGGAAACCTTCATAGGAACATGACGAGATGACAACCAAACCAAATCCCCAATACGAAGTCGGGGACCAACACAGCGCCGGCGGTTAGCGAAACGTTGAGCCTTCTCCTGGGACAATGTCAAATTGTCCACCACATGAGTCCAAATCTGCTGCAACCTGTCCACCACCGTATCCACACCAGGACAGTCCGAAGGCTCAACCTCCCCTGAAGAGAAACGAGGATGGAAACCAGAATTACAGAAAAAAGGAGAAACTAAAGTAGCCGAGCTGGCCCGATTATTAAGGGCGAACTCAGCCAAAGGCAAAAAGGACACCCAATCATCCTGATCAGCAGAAACAAAGCATCTCAGATATGTCTCCAAAGTCTGATTAGTTCGTTCGGTTTGGCCATTAGTCTGAGGATGGAAAGCCGAAGAAAAAGACAAATCAATGCCCATCTTAGCGCAAAAGGACCACCAAAACCTCGAAACAAACTGGGAACCTCTGTCCGAGACGATGTTCTCTGGAATGCCATGCAAACGAACCACATGCTGGAAAAACAAAGGCACCAAATCAGAGGAGGAAGGCAATTTAGATAAGGGTACCAAATGGACCATCTTAGAGAAGCGATCACAAACCACCCAAATGACCGACATCTTTTGAGAAACAGGGAGATCAGAAATAAAATCCATGGAAATATGCGTCCAGGGCCTCTTTGGGATCGGCAAGGGCAAAAGCAACCCACTGGCACGAGAACAGCAGGGCTTAGCCCGAGCACAAGTCCCACAGGACTGCACAAAAGAACGCACATCCCTGTTATGGCCGGCAATCAGGCAACACAGCGTGCAGTAATCAGCGCACATACAGAGATCTGGCAATAACCAAAAACAATAGGACGAGCTCTGAGACGTGGAATCTCTGTAGACTGCAGTACCTGATCTATCCTCACACAACTATAAGCAGCAGTGGATTGCGCCTATCAACTACCTATGCAACTCGGCACTGCCTGAGGAGCTGACTAGCCTGAAGATAGAAATACAAGCCTGACTTACCTCAGAGAAATACCCCAAAGGAATAGGCAGCCCCCCACATATAATGACTGTTAGCAAGATGAAAAGACAAACGTAGGAATGAAATAGATTCAGCAAAGTGAGGCCCGATATTCTAGACAGAGCGAGGATAGCAAAGAGAACTATGCAGTCTACAAAAAACCCTAAAACGAAAACCACGCAAAGGGGCAAAAAGACCCACCGTGCCGAACTAACAGCACGGCGGTGCACCCCTTTGCTTCTCAGAGCTTCCAGCAAAAGTTAATAGCAAGCTGGACAGAAAAAACAGAAAACAAACTAGAAGCACTTATCTAGCAGAGCAGCAGGCCCAAGGAAAGATGCAGTAGCTCAGATCCAACACTGGAACATTGACAAGGAGCAAGGAAGACAGACTCAGGTGGAGCTAAATAGCAAGGCAGCCAACGAGCTCACCAAAACACCTGAGGGAGGAAGCCCAGAGACTGCAATACCACTTGTGACCACAGAAGTGAACTCAGCCACAGAATTCACAACAGTACCCCCCCCTTGAGGAGGGGTCACCGAACCCTCACCAGAACCCCCAGGCCGACCAGAATGAGCCACATGAAAGGCACGAACAAGATCTGGGGCATGGACATCAGAGGCAAAAACCCAGGAATTATCTTCCTGAGCATAACCCTTCCATTTGACCAGATACTGGAGTTTCCGTCTAGAGACACGAGAATCCAAAATCTTCTCCACAATATACTCCAATTCCCCCTCCACCAAAACAGGGGCAGGAGGCTCCACAGATGGAACCATAGGTGCCACGTATCTCCTCAACAACGACCTATGGAATACATTATGTATGGAAAAGGAGTCTGGGAGGGTCAGACGAAAAGACACCGGATTGAGAATCTCAGAAATCCTATACGGACCAATAAAACGAGGTTTAAATTTAGGAGAGGAAACCTTCATAGGAATATGACGAGAAGATAACCAAACCAGATCCCCAACACGAAGTCGGGGTCCCACACGGCGTCTGCGATTAGCGAAAAGCTGAGCCTTCTCCTGGGACAAGGTCAAATTGTCCACTACCTGAGTCCAGATCTGCTGCAACCTGTCCACCACATAATCCACACCAGGACAGTCCGAAGACTCAACCTGTCCTGAAGAGAAACGAGGATGGAACCCAGAATTGCAGAAAAATGGAGAGACCAAGGTAGCCGAGCTGGCCCGATTATTAAGGGCGAACTCAGCCAACGGCAAAAATGACACCCAATCATCCTGGTCAGCGGAAACAAAACATCTCAGATATGTTTCCAAGGTCTGATTGGTTCGTTCGGTCTGGCCATTAGTCTGAGGATGGAAGGCCGAGGAAAAAGATAGGTCAATGCCCATCCTACCACAAAAGGCTCGCCAGAACCTCGAGACAAACTGGGAACCTCTGTCAGAAACAATATTCTCAGGAATGCCATGTAAACGAACCACATGCTGGAAGAACAAAGGCACCAAATCAGAGGAGGAAGGCAATTTAACCAAGGGCACCAGATGGACCATTTTAGAAAAGCGATCACAGACCACCCAAATGACCGACATTTTTTGAGAAACGGGAAGGTCAGAAATGAAATCCATCGAAATATGTGTCCAAGGCCTCTTCGGGACCGGCAAGGGCAAAAGCAACCCACTGGCACGTGAACAGCAGGGCTTAGCCCTAGCACAAATTCCACAGGACTGCACAAAAGCACGCACATCCCGTGACAGAGATGGCCACCAGAAGGATCTAGCAACCAACTCCCTGGTACCAAAGATTCCTGGATGACCGGCCAGCACCGAACAATGAAGTTCAGAGATAACTTTACTAGTCCACCTATCAGGGACGAACAGTTTCTCGGCCGGACAACGATCAGGTTTATTAGCCTGAAATTTCTGCAACACTCTCCGCAAATCAGGGGAGATGGCAGACACAATGACTCCTTCCTTGAGGATACTCGCCGGCTCAGATAACCCCGGAGAGTCGGGCACAAAACTCCTAGACAGAGCATCCGCCTTCACATTTTTAGAGCCCGGAAGGTATGAAATCACAAAATCAAAACGAGCAAAAAATAACGACCAACGGGCCTGTCTAGGATTCAAGCGCTTGGCAGACTCAAGATAAGTAAGGTTCTTATGATCAGTCAAAACCACCACGCGATGCTTAGCACCCTCAAGCCAATGACGCCACTCCTCGAATGCCCACTTCATGGCCAGCAACTCTCGGTTGCCCACATCATAATTACGCTCAGCAGCAGAAAATTTCCTGGAAAAGAAAGCACATGGTTTGAACACTGAGCAACCAGAACCTCTCTGTGACAAAACCGCCCCTGCACCAATCTCAGAAGCATCAACCTCGACCTGGAACGGAAGAGAAACATCAGGTTGACACAACACAGGGGCACAGCAAAAACGACGCTTCAACTCCTGAAAAGCTTCCACGGCAGCAGAAGACCAATTAACCAAATCAGCACCCTTCTTGGTCAAATCGGTCAATGGTCTGGCAATGCTAGAAAAATTACAGATGAAGCGACGATAAAAATTAGCAAAGCCCAGGAATTTCTGCAGACCTTTTAGAGATGTCGGCTGAGTCCAATCCTGGATGGCCTGAACCTTAACCGGATCCATCTCGATAGTAGAAGGGGAAAAGATGAACCCCAAAAATGAAACTTTCTGCACACCGAAGAGACACTTTGATCCCTTCACGAACAAGGAATTAGCACGCAGTACCTGGAAAACCATTCTGACTTGCTTCACATGAGACTCCCAATCATCTGAGAAGATCAAAATGTCATCCAAGTAAACAATCAAGAATTTATCCAGATACTCACGGAAAATGTCATGCATAAAAGACTGAAAAACAGATGGAGCATTGGCAAGTCCGAACGGCATCACCAGATACTCAAAATGACCCTCGGGCGTATTAAATGCCGTTTTCCATTCATCTCCCTGCCTGATTCTCACCAGATTATACGCACCACGAAGATCAATCTTAGTAAACCAACTAGCCCCCTTAATCCGAGCAAACAAGTCAGAAATCAATGGCAAGGGATACTGAAACTTAACAGTGATCTTATTAAGAAGGCGGTAATCAATACACGGTCTTAGCGAACCATCCTTCTTGGCTACAAAAAAGAACCCTGCTCCCAATGGTGACGACGATGGGCGAATATGTCCCTTCTCCAGGGACTCCTTCACATAACTGCGCATAGCGGTGTGTTCAGGTACGGACAAATTAAATAAACGACCCTTAGGGAATTTACTACCAGGAATCAAATCGATAGCACAATCACAATTCCTATGCGGAGGTAGGGCATCAGACTTGGACTCTTCAAATACATCCTGAAAGTCCGACAAGAACTCTGGGATGTCAGAAGGAATGGATGACGAAATAGACAAAAATGGAACATCACCATGTACTCCCTGACAACCCCAGCTGGTTACCGACATAGAGTTCCAATCCAATACTGGATTATGGGTTTGTAGCCATGGCAACCCCAACACGACCACATCATGCAAATTATGCAGTACCAAAAAGCGAATAACTTCCTGATGTGCAGGAGCCATGCACATGGTCAGCTGGGCCCAGTACTGAGGCTTATTCTTGGCCAAAGGTGTAGCATCAATTCCTCTCAACGGAATAGGACACCGCAAAGGCTCCAAGAAAAATCCACAACGTTTAGCATAATCCAAATCCATCAGATTCAGGGCAGCGCCTGAATCCACAAACGCCATGACAGAATATGATGACAAAGAGCACATTAAGGTAATGGACAAAAGGAATTTGGACTGTACAGTACCAATAACGGCAGAGCTATCGAACCGCCTAGTGCGTTTAGGACAATTAGAAATAGCATGAGTAGAATCACCACAATAGAAACACAGTCTGTTCAGACGTCTGTGTTCGTGCCGTTCTACTTTAGTCATAGTCCTGTCGCACTGCATAGGCTCAGGCTTACTCTCAGACAATACCGCCAGATGGTGCACAGATTTACGCTCGCGCAAGCGACGACCGATCTGAATGGCCAAGGACATAGACTCATTCAAACCAGCAGGCATAGGAAATCCCACCATTACATCCTTAAGAGCTTCAGAGAGACCCTTTCTGAACAAAGCCGCTAGTGCAGATTCATTCCACAGAGTGAGTACTGACCATTTCCTAAATTTCTGACAATATACTTCTACATCATCCTGACCCTGGCATAAAGCCAGCAGATTTTTCTCAGCTTGATCCACTGAATTAGGCTCATCGTAAAGCAATCCCAGCGCCTGGAAAAATGCATCAACATTACTCAATGCAGAATCTCCTGGTGCAAGAGAAAACGCCCAGTCCTGTGGGTCGCCGCGCAAAAAAGAAATAATAATCAAAACCTGTTGAATAGGATTACCAGAAGAATGAGGTTTCAAGGCCAAAAATAGCTTACAATTATTTCTGAAGCTCAGGAACTTAGTTCTGTCACCAAAAAACAAATCAGGAATCGGAATTCTTGGTTCTAGCATCGATTTCTGATCAATAGTATCTTGAATCTTTTGTACATTTACAACGAGATTATCCATTGAGGAGCACAGAGCCTGAATATCCATGTCCACAGCTGTGTCCTGAAGCACTCTAATGTCTAGGGGAAAAAAAAGACTGAAGACAGAGCTAAGAAAAAAAAATGATGTCAGGATTTCTTTTTTCCCTCTATTGGAAATCATTGGAGGGCTCCTTGTACTGTTATGGCCGGCAATCAGGCAACACAGCGTGCAGTAATCAGCGCACATACAGAGATCTGGCAATAACCAAAAACAATAGGACGAGCTCTGAGACGTGGAATCTCTGTAGACTGCAGTACCTGATCTATCCTCACACAACTATAAGCAGCAGTGGATTGCGCCTATCAACTACCTATGCAACTCGGCACTGCCTGAGGAGCTGACTAGCCTGAAGATAGAAATACAAGCCTGACTTACCTCAGAGAAATACCCCAAAGGAATAGGCAGCCCCCCACATATAATGACTGTTAGCAAGATGAAAAGACAAACGTAGGAATGAAATAGATTCAGCAAAGTGAGGCCCGATATTCTAGACAGAGCGAGGATAGCAAAGAGAACTATGCAGTCTACAAAAAACCCTAAAACGAAAACCACGCAAAGGGGCAAAAAGACCCACCGTGCCGAAGTAACAGCACGGCGGTGCACCCCTTTGCTTCTCAGAGCTTCCAGCAAAAGTTAATAGCAAGCTGGACAGAAAAAACAGAAAACAAACTAGAAGCACTTATCTAGCAGAGCAGCAGGCCCAAGGAAAGATGCAGTAGCTCAGATCCAACACTGGAACATTGACAAGGAGCAAGGAAGACAGACTCAGGTGGAGCTAAATAGCAAGGCAGCCAACGAGCTCACCAAAACACCTGAGGGAGGAAGCCCAGAGACTGCAATACCACTTGTGACCACAGAAGTGAACTCAGCCACAGAATTCACAACACATCCCGTGACAAAGAAGGCCACCAAAAGAATCTAGCCACCAAATCTCTGGTACCAAAGATTCCAGGATGACCAGCCAACACTGAACAATGAATCTCAGAGATAACTCTACTAGTCCATCTATCAGGGACAAACAGTTTCTCCGTAGGACAACGGTCAGGTCTATCAGCCTGAAACTTTTGCAGCACACGCCGCAAATCAGGGGAAATGGCAGACAAAATTACCCCTTCTTTAAGAATACCGGCCGGCTCCGGAACACCCGGAGAGTCAGGCACAAAACTCCTCGACAGGGTGTCTGCCTTCACATTCTTAGATCCCGGAAGGTATGAAACCACAAAATCAAAACGGGAGAAAAAGAGCGACCATCGAGCCTGTCTAGGATTCAACCGTTTGGCAGACTCGAGATAAGTCAAATTCTTGTGATCCGTCAAGACCACCACGCGATGTTTAGCTCCTTCAAGCCAATGTCGCCACTCCTCAAATGCCCACTTCATGGCCAACAACTCCCGATTGCCCACATCATAATTGCGCTCAGCAGGCGAGAATTTTCTAGAAAAGAAGGCACAGGGTTTCATCACCGAGCCATCAGAACTTCTTTGCGACAAAACAGCCCCTGCTCCAATTTCAGAAGCATCAACCTCAACCTGAAGAGGGAGCGAAACATCTGGCTGGCACAACACAGCAAAACGACGCTTCAACTCCTGAAAAGCCTCTACAGCCGCAGAGGACCAATTGACCACATCAGCACCTTTCTTGGTCAAATCAGTCATCGGTTTAGCAATACTGGAAAAATTAGCGATGAAGCGACGATAAAAATTAGCAAAGCCCAGGAATTTCTGCAAGCTCTTCACAGATGTTGGCTGAGTCCAATCGTAAATGGCCTGAACTTTAACAGGGTCCATCTCGATAGTAGAAGGGGAAAAAATGAAACCCAAAAATGAAACCTTCTGAACTCCAAAGAGACACTTTGACCCCTTCACAAACAAGGAATTCGCACGAAGGACCTGGAACACCATTCTGACCTGCTTCACATGAGACTCCCAATCATCCGAAAAGACCAAAATGTCATCCAAATATACAATCATGAATCTATCCAGGTACTCTCGGAAGATGTCATGCATAAAGGACTGAAACACAGATGGAGCATCAGAAAGCCCGAATGGCATAACCAGGTACTCAAAATGGCCCTCGGGCGTATTAAATGCCGTTTTCCATTCAATCACCCTGTTTAATTCGCACAAGATTATACGCACCACGAAGATCTATCTTGGTGAACCAACTAGCCCCCTTAATCCGAGCAAATAAATCAGACAGCAGCGGCAAAGGATACTGAAATTTGACTGTGATCTTATTAAGAAGGCGGTAATCAATACAAGGTCTCAAAAACCATCCTTCTTGGCCACAAAAAAGAACCCTGCTCCCAATGGTGACGACGACGGACGAATATGACCCTTCTCCAAGGACTCCTTTATATAACTCCGCATAGCGGCGTGCTCTGGCACAGAGTAATTAAACAGACGGTCCTTAGGAAACTTACTACCAGGAATCAAATTAATAGCACAGTCGCAATCCCTATGAGGAGGTAGGGCACCAGATTTGGGCTCTTCAAATACATCCCGGTAATCTGATAAAAACTCAGGGACTTCAGAAGAGTAGAAGGCGAAATTGACAGCAATGGAACATCACCATGTACCCCCTGACAACCCCAGCTGGACACAGACATAGATTTCCAATCCAACACTGGATTATGGACATGTAGCCATGGCAACCCCAAAACGAACACATCATGCAGATTATGCAACACCAAAAAGCGAATATCCTCCTGATGTGCAGGAGCCATGCACATGGTCAATTGAGTCCAGTACTGAGGCTTATTCTTGGCCAAAGGCGTAGCATCAATTCCTCTCAATGGAATAGGATACTGCAAGGGCTCCAAGGAAAAACCACAGCGCCTGGCAAACTCCAAGTCCATCAAATTCAGGGCAGCGCCTGAATCCACAAATGCCATTACAGAATAGGACGACAGAGAGCAAATCAGAGTAACGGACAAAAGAAATTTAGACTGTACCGTACCAATGATGGCAGACCTAGCGAACCGCTTAGTGCGCTTAGGACAATCGGAGATAGCATGAGTGGATTCACCACAGTAAAAACACAGCCCATTCCGACATCTGTGTTCTTGCCGTTCAGCTCTGGTCAAAGTCCTATCACACTGCATAGGCTCAGGCCTATGCTCAGAGAATACCGAAGGATTGGGGCACAGCTTTGCGCTCACGCATGCGCCGATCGATCTGAATGGCCAAAGACATAGACTCATTCAGACCAGCAGGCGTGGGAAATCCCACCATGACATCCTTAAGGGCTTCAGAAAGACCCTTTCTGAAAATTGCCGCCAGGGCACATTCATTCCACTGAGTAAGCACAGACCACCTTCTAAACTTCTGACAGTACACCTCCGCTTCATCCTGACCCTGACACAAAGCCAGCAAGATTTTCTCTGCCTGATCCACTGAATTTGGTTCATCATAAAGCAATCCAAGCGCCAGAAAAAACGCATCAACATCACGCAATGCAGGATCTCCTGGAGCAAGGGAAAATGCCCAGTCTTGAGGGTCACCACGCAACAAAGAAATAATGATTTTTACCTGTTGAACAGGGTCACCAGAGGAGCGGGGTTTCAAAGCTAGAAACAGTTTACAATTATTTTTTAAATTCAAGAACCTAGATCTATCCCCAGAAAATAAGTCAGGAATAGGAATTCTAGGCTCTAACATAGGATTCTGAACCACAAAATCTTGAATGTTTTGTACCCTTGCAGTGAGATGATCCACACAAGAGGACAGACCTTGAATGTCCATATCTACACCTGTGTCCTGAACCACCCAAAGGTCTAGGGGAAAAGAAAGACAAAACACAGTGCAAAGAAAAAAAATGGTCTCAGAAGTTCTGTTATCCCTCTATTGAGATGCATTAATACTTCGGGCCAGCTGTACTGTTATGACCTGGTGGTTAGGAGCACCCGGAATGACCTGATAGTTAAACCTCATACAGGACGAGCTCTGGGATGTGGGAGCTCTGCTGACCGCAAGCCCTAATCCTATCACACACACTAGAAATAGCCGTGGAGCGCTCCTGACCAGACCTAGGCACCTCGTCACAGCCTAAGAACTATCTAGCCCTAGAGATAGAAAATAAAGCCTACCTTGCCTCAGAGAAATTCCCCAAAGGTAAAGGAAGCCCCCCACATATATTGACTGTGAGTAAAGATGAAAGTCACAAATGCAGAAATGAAACAGGTTTCAGCAAAGGGAGGCCAGACTTACCAAATAGACAGAGGACAGGAAAGGTAACTTTGCGATCAGCACAAAAACCTACAAAAGACCACCCTGAGTGTGCAAAAAGGACCGTGAGTCGGTGCGGAGGGGCCACTCTGCATCCCAGAGCTTCCAGCTAGCAAGACAAAATCATGATAACCAGCTGGACAAGAAAACAGTGAACAAATAATGACTATCAGGAACTTAGCTTCTGCAGGAGAAGGCAGGTCACCAGAGAGATCCAGGAGCGAACTGAACCAATGCAAAAACATTGACAGCTGGCATGGAGTAACGATCTGAGAGGAGTTAAATAGAGCAGCCAACCAAAGGATAAACCACGTCACCTGTGTAAGGAACCTCAGAAGCAGCAGCTTCACTCATAGCCACCAGAGGGAGCCCATAGACAGAACTCGCCGAAGTACCATTCACGACCACAGGAGGGAGTTCAACAACAGAATTCACAACACTACTCTATGTACTGTATAACCTCCCTGGCCTTTACTAAGCGGGCCACACGGCTCCTGTGTACTGACTACTGAAGCCTACACTAGGCCCTAACAGGTGCACCAAACAGGAACAGACTCACGGTGATGTTGGAGACTCAGGTCCAGTCCCAGGGGGGCCCTCAGAAGTCCAACATGGTGGTGCGCACGGCTTTCTGTCAGCTCTGTGAAACGTAGTCTTCTCCTTGCTTCTGGATCCTAGGGATGCTCCTGGAAACTGTAAGTCCCTTTCTCAGTATCTTCGTGGCTTCACAAACTAGCACAGAACAGCCACATTTGCTGTACCCGGAAAAGTCTTGCAAATCTCACAAGTGAACTTCGTCCCAAGCTGTGGGACCTTTCTTGTAGCAAACAGCACACAGTTCTCTCTTGCAGCTTCAGCTCACACACGCAGTTCAGGCTCAACTCCTCCCCTCAACCTAGGGCAGTTTATCTTCATTGTCTATAGCAGGGGGTAGCAGGACATTCCATCGCAGCAGACAAGGGGGTGCTGTCTCTTAAAGTGGCAGCGTGTTACTGTCCATAACAGCACTACCCTCTTACAGCAGCGGCTCAGTACTGGGGTAACAGCAGGATGAAGATTTTGTGCAGGTTGTGAAAAGATGGTGATGGGGCTGGAATGTGAAAAGTGAAATGTGTCTTTGTTGTTTTCTCTGCAGCCGAGTCCTGGCGGGAGAAGCTGTCATGTCGGTCTGGGCCAGATGGAAAAGACGGGAAAAGTGATGATTCCATCATAAAGAACGTCAGCGGTAAGACATTATCTGTAACTGTGCTGTGATCTCTTATATGTTCTGTAGGGCTGGTATCTACCGCTGACCATATGCCAGTAATATCCATGTTAGTCTTTGTATAGAGATTATCTTCAGTAATAGCGCGGTCATCTGCTGAGGTTCTCCTCCACTATTAGGGCGCATCGCCCAGCTGCAATCAAGGTTACCAGGTTAGGGACCCACTCAGAAGCTTCGCCCTCCTGAACCAAAACCCTAGCTATGCCTCTGGTCCTCATGCTTGCGAGTCCTATCACTAAACTTAGTAGCAAAGCCACAAAAGAGGACTAAAAGTCCTCCAAAAATAAAGTCCTCCAAAAATTCAAGAATTAATACAGCTGAAAAAGGGCAGTTAAGCGGTGCTGCCTTTTATCAGCTGTACTAATTCTTGAATTTTTGGAGGACTTTTAGTTCTCTTTTGTGGCTTTGCTACTAAGTTTTGAGGGATGATACTCTTAGACTGTGGAGGCCATCATACTATGTAAGGAGGAGTGTCTGTGGATTCTTCCTGCTTTGTGTGTAGGGATGTGTGGGCATTATACTGTGTGTGGAAGTGGCTGTAGGGACCATCATACTGTGTGTGTGGGAGCTTTGTGTTAAGGGGCTGTGGAGGACCCTACTATTTGGGGGGCGATGGGCGCATCATATTGAGCAGAATTAATTTCAATCTATTTTTTCAATCCTCCTCAACAGCCACAGGCTCTCACTTGGTTTCTCTGAAAAAAAATTCCAACCCCTGGTCTACAGTGTTTCTGTGTTGCATTAATAATTTTTACAAATAATATCTCCACTGTAGCTGTATCATTCTGGGATTAGAAAGACTTCTTTATTCTTCAAAGCTCTACACACACACATGGTATTACTCAATTTCATAAACCATCTGTATATAATAGCAAATAACAGTAAGCCTGTTCATCAGATGTCCAGATTATTTTCAACAACTGCCAATGAAGAATAATTTCCCATAAGGAAGTTAAAGGTTTGTTCCCAAAATAGTAAGACATCTCCTGCTCTAGCGCCAGAAGCCTTAATACAAGTACAATACAAGAAATACCTAGATTTTTTTTAACCCGATGGCCATATCCACTTTAACAACATACCAAAGTATAATTATTCCTTACATATCTGCAAATTATTATTGTTGGTACCTGTGATTGTTATGAAACTGAATTCTACTTGATTTTCTACTAGATATGAGCAAAAAAATGGATTGTGCTACACAGCTCCAGCTTGTTAATTGCAAGAGTTGCCCAGGATGCTGGCATTCAGGTGCCAGCTGAGGAAATATATACTGGCCTGTTCCAGCTTTTTTGGAGTAGCAGTGGACTGTGGCCCAGAGCAGTGCAATTCTTTTTGTTCATCTATATTATCTATCTTGTCATTTATTTTATTTAAATTAAAAGAGATACAAAACATTTTACGTTATCCCCTAGCCATAGGACAGGGCATAACTTATTGAAAATTGGGGATTTGACTGCTGGAACCCCCAGAGATTCTGAGAATTGGAACATCCTGGAAGACTTTGTCCTCAGAAGTCTAAAAAACTCCAAAGCCTCAAGCCAATAGGAGAGGCTGTCCTTGGTGGCAGTACTTCCTCTCCACCAATGACTATTGACTATGCCTGTATCCATGGTAAATGGAGGCTTCAGTTCATCAGGAAAGTTGTTGTTGGAGGCTAATAAGAGTCGGTGTCAGATTTCCGTCCTACAGCTGAAGAATCCAGTGATGATGTTGTCAGGTGAAGGATGATCTCTTCCCAAAAACAGTCAAGTCATTTCCAAGCAACTAGAGCTCCAGATTGGAGCATTGTATATGGAGAAGAATGCCTTCCATGTGCTATCTATTTTTCTCATGGTTCATCCAGTTCTGAGAACTGAAGTGCCCATCCTAGTCTGGAGCCCCCGAGAGGTGCTTCGTTTGGGACAGTCGAGTCACAAGAGGTGCCTGGTCCCCATATGCCCAGGTCAGTCATCAGTGTCATAATTTTCTCCGCCCGGTCTGATAGTCACCGACTCTCTGTGTGCTGGAGTCTGCGAAGTATGGGAAGTGGGGGTGCTTTCCCTACACAGTTCCCACAATTGTGAGAATCATCTGCCCCCAAAAAACTCCCTGCATTGTGGACGTATCGTCTTGGAGACCAGACTGAAGATGGACCCGTAGAAGGTATCTTCAGTTTCAAGGTGGTCGGTGGAAGAGAATGTCAAGGTGATGCCATCATCTAAGTCTCTGTGATCCACCAACCAGACAGAAAGACTCCAGTTGGTCTTTGAATCCTCCAGGGCAGTAGCGTAGCTACTGGGGGGGCAGAGGGGGCCATCTCCCCAGGCCCTGTCACATGAAGGGACCCAACGAGAGCCACTACTACTTTTTTGATAAGGCAGAACACAGCAAAGGAGCAGAGCAGGAAAATGCCGGCTTCTCTGCCTGCCGGAGATTCTACGCTCTGACTAGCACATTGGACAGATGTGAGTCTCCCTCCTGCACTTTATGGTGCAGGCTTTAATGACCTGATGAGCTTATGCTAGGTTTCAGTTTTGTGCACACTCGGATTGGCTCAGGCACGCTGGGCCGTTTCGCACCAGGCATCTGCCCATGTAGAAAGCGGCCACATCTTGGAGCGACCTGCGTACCTCTTCTGCTGCACTTCTGGCCCACCGGTCCTGGACTGCTGGGCCCTTTGCTTGTAACATTACGGAGCTGACCACCCTGACTGGGCTCTATGGCCCCTACTAACTAGGAACAGGAAAACCCTCTATCCTATCCACAAATGTCTCCTCCTATGCAAACTATGTACACTATTGTAGCCCTATCTAATGTCCATCTTGAGGTACTATACTTTCCCTATCTACACAACATATAACTATATGTACATAGCAGCATCAGTAACATTATATATAAATTATTATACACAATATCAACATGAGGAAAGGGAGTGGAACATAACAAGATCCCGGTACACCCCTCACAGTAACTATTCTATCCATGGACCCTGAACCTAGTAATTTGAACGGAGCTCGAGTCTTATCTGTTTCAGTGTACCGGACCCCTGCGGTCAGCAGCTGCCGTACCGCGGACTGCCTTGGAGTTGTGCCTGGTGGCTACCTGCAGCTCAAGCTTGATTCCACCATCAGGAGCTCCAATGAGCACGAGGTAGCCAATTGACTATGCCCTTCCTGGGCAAGCCCGGCCTCATGGCACAGTGGGTCCATGAACCATGTGTGCACCTGCATGTGTGACACAGTGCCCTGTATTGTCTCTAAATGTCTACCAATAAAAAACAATGGAGCGCATTTGGAAATTGTATATTTGTAAGTATATCACTTTTCAATAATTATATTAGTAACTGCCAATGGGTAATGGAATGTCATAATTGTATCATTTTCAGTGCTATACCACTTTAACAAAACTCACTTTTCAAGGATCTAACATTCAAATAAAGAACAAATGTTGAACTGAAGCCTATACCAAAAGGAAAGTCTGGTCTGCTGTGTAAACACTGCTCACTGAGCAAGATAATCTTAACTACTTGTCACTGTTATATAGTATTAAATCATGTCTGATATTTTCCTCTACATAATGCACATAGTTACAGGGACCTGTTTGTACATTCTATGAGCTGAGTTCTGACAACTCTATAGTATTGCACAGAGTCTCCCAATCTATTTGAACAATGCACTTCTTTATGACAAAAATATTTACCAAATTGTCCATTTGTGTAAGTTTGAAAATTTGTACAGAGTAATTGTCTGGTGCTGCAATTTTAGCAAAGACGTAATACAAAATGTACTGATGCTATGAAGATGGTATAGGGCACCAGGACCTTCTCTTCCAGGTGATGGGGAGCGTGATGTGGCAAGATGTATTTGAAAGTAGAATACTTTCTTTACTATCAAGCTGATATGTCATATCTATGCCACTGAACATGTACAGATATCCCAAAATTCAAACTTATCACTTGTCCACTGTATAAGTGGTAAATGTCTGATCACTGAAGGTCCTACCGAGGGCTGGAGTCAGCGCCCAGGAAAGTGTTGGGGCCCTGAGCAGATTGGGAGGCCCACTTGCCGTCAGGGACACGGGCGCGCTAAGGGTGCTCGATGCCTGTGCCAGTGCCAGCACCCGTGGGTGGGCCCCCCTGCCTGCTTAATCAGGGTCCTGGCACTTGCGATACTTACCTCTCCCTGTTCCATGGTTGCGGCATCTTCCGCTTCTTCTGGATGTGACCTTTCAGGTCAGAAGGCACAATGATGTCACATCTGTGCGACCTCTGCCTGAACAGTCACAGTGCAGAGAGATGGTAGACCCTGACACTGAAGAGTCCGGAGCAGAGGCCAGCGAGTGGGTGCTCCCCAACCAGCTCAGGGCCCTTGTTCTTGTGATACTTACCTCTCCCTGTTCCACAGTTGCAGCATCTTGCGCATCTCTTGACTGTGTTGTTTCAGGTCAGAAGGTGCAATGATGTCACATCTGGGCATCCTCTGCCTGAACAGTTGCAGTGCAGAGAGATGGAAGGCACCGAACCTGAGAAGTCCAGAAAAGAGCAGCGGCCAGCAAGGAGAGGCGAGCATTTTAATTTTTTTTATGTTTGGAGCAATATATGGGGCCCATCATATGAAGCCCATCATATTTTGGAGCATCATATATTGGGTCCATTATATACAGTATGGAACATTATATGGGACCCATTCTGTTTGGAGCAATATATGGGGTCCATCATATACTGGAGCATTATATGGGGCCTATCATATACAGTATGGAGAATAATATGGGGCCTATTCTGTATGGAACATTATATGGGGCACATTCTGTATGGAGCAATATATTGTGCCCATCATATACTGTATTGAGCATTATATAAGACTCATTATACTGTTTTGAGCAATGTATGGGGCTCATTATACTGTATGGATCCCATCCTATACTGTGTGGAGCATTATATGAACCCCATTATATATGGAGCAATATATGGGGCCCTTCATATACTGGAGCATTATAAGGAGCCCATTCTGTACGGAGCCTTATATGTGGCCCATCATATACTGTATGGAACATTATATGGGGCCCATTATGTATGGTGCATTATATTAAGCCCATGATATACTGTATGCAGCATTATATGGGGCCCACTATGTGTGGAGAAATATATGGGGCTCATTATACTGTATGGAGCATTATATGGGGCTCATTATACTGTTTGGAGCATTATATGGGACCAATTATTCCGTATGGAGCACTATGTGGGGCTGATTATCTATATGGAGCAATATATAGGGCCTATTATATACTGTCTGGAGCAATATATGGGGCTCATTATTCTGTATGGAGCACTATGTGGTGCCCATAATACTGTATGGAGCAATATATGGGCTCATTATACTGTATGGAGCATTATATGTGGCTCATTATACTGTTTGGAGCATGATATGGGGTCCATTATAATGTATGGAGCAATACATGGGGCTCATTATTCTGTATGGAGCACTACGTGGTGCCCATAATACTGTATGGAGCAATATATGGGCTCATTATACTGTATGGAGCATTATATGTGGCTCATTATACTGTTTGGAGCATGATATGGGGTCCATTATAATGTATGGAGCAATACATGGGGCTCATTATACTGTATGGAGCATTATATGGGGCTCATTATACTGTTTGGAGCATTATATGGGATCAATTATACTATATAAAGCACTATGTGGGGCTGATTATCTGCATGGAGTAATATATGGTGCTATTATACTCTACTGTCTGGAGCAATATATGGGTCTCATTATAGTATATGGAGCAACTTATGTGGATCATTACACTATATGGGGCATTATGTGGTGTCCATTATTCTGTATGGAGCAAAATATGAGGCTCATTATTCTGTATGTTGTGCCCATAATACTGTATGGAACACTGTCTGGTTTCTGAACTATTGTAGAATGTACAATAGATATCACTCATGTAATGTAAGAAGCGAGTGAAATATTTGGCATTGTACTATACCTAGATTTCTCTGCCATATCTGTGCATCATGAATTGTGGAATGTGTTAAATGGGTTCACTGAGACTCTTTCGCCAGGGGCCCACGAAAATCTGGAGTCGGCCCTGGTCCTACCTCTGGAATCACTACTTATCGTGAGAGCCATTTAACAAGTACTACAGAGTGGATGACTTAATGGCTTCATTGTGTGTTATGTACGTCCCCAGAATCGTTCTGCAATGCACTGAATCACACTCATTACATTTTTTGCACTTATTTTAATCATTGCCAAGTGTACAAAGAACATTGAAAAGGACCAGACATCCTTCATCGGGCTGAAACAAGTGCAAATATGCTAAATTAGTAACAATATTACTAACAAGCCTGCAACCACTTTAATTATATTGGGATTACTTCTCTAGACAAAATTAACATGATTTACCAATTAAAAGTATTTAGAAATTTATTTATAATGATTTTTCTGTTAGTGATTTTTTCTGTGTTACCGGAGAAGCCTTTTAATGTATGGATACATATATGCTAGCCACCTTAGGGAGAGACCCAAGTTGGGCTAAATGTAGCGGGACGAAAGAGACCGAAAAGCCTTTTCGGTCTCTTTCGTCCCGCTACATTTAGCCCAACTTGGGTCTCTCCCTAAGGTGGCTAGCATATATGTATCGCTTGCTCACCGAGCCCCACTCCATACAGCCAACCAATTCCAGCCCTGTGCTGATGAGGGCCTAAAGCCCGAAACACGTGTCCACAGGTAGGAATTGGTTGGCTGTGTAAATTTAGAAACTAATCCGCAGCATTGCACGCTTGGCGGTTCCAAGCGCTGTGGATTAGACTGGGGTGGAAAGAGATGATTTGCATAGCTCCGCCTACTGCAAAGGATTCTGGGTAAACCTGCTATTCTTTGTATTATGCTGCTTGCAAGTACTTTCCATTTCAGGAAAGCATCCACTATGTATTTCCTCTAAGTAGAGGGCTTTTCGGTCTCTTTCGTCCCGCTACATTTAGCCCAACTTGGGTCTCTCCCTAAGGTGGCTAGCATATATGTATCGCTTGCTCACCGAGCCCCACTCCATACAGCCAACCAATTCCAGCCCTGTGCTGATGAGGGCCTAAAGCCCGAAACACGTGTCCACAGGTAGGAATTGGTTGGCTGTGTAAATTTAGAAACTAATCCGCAGCATTGCACGCTTGGTGGTTCCAAGCGCTGTGGATTAGACTGGGGTGGAAAGAGATGATTTGCATAGCTCCGCCTACTGCAAAGGATTCTGGGTAAACCTGCTATTCTTTGTATTATGCTGCTTGCAAGTACTTTCCGTTTCAGGAAAGCATCCACTTAATGTATGGACGCATTCATTTATCTACTAGCTGAAGAATCATCTTTTTTGGATTTCCATCATGTATTGTGATTTACTCTTGTGGAACTGAAGAGTTACTGCTACTACTACTGTATTTTTTATTCAATCAACATTATTTTGTTAACACTTGACATCCGACCAGAAATACAGGCTTTATGTGCGGTAAATGTAATTATGTTGTCTATATTGATTAAAATTGTCTTTACACTTGCTGATGCAGAGCGTTAAATGACCACTGATTGGAATCATATTTTCCAGTCAGTGATTGTTTAATATCCTGTGTAAACAAGCAGACAGTGCTTCAGATGCCCAAATAACAATCAGTAACAGATCATTCAGGGCATATAGGCTGCCATTGTTCTCACCATTGTTCAAACCGAATGATCATTTCACTAGACAAGTGAGTATTTTGAACGTTGTGCATGTGATAGTCTGTTTACATGGACTTATTATCGGGAGTGAGAAATCCTCGGAACGCTCGCCCCCAATAATGTCGATAGGACTGCTTATTCCATTATGTTCGACAGGGCCGTTTGTCCACAATTATTCAGATAGTACCGCTTGTTCCTGATAACCCTAATAGGACTGTTCAGTCCTGATAATAAGAAAGACAAAGCTTTGTTGTGGTACAAATTACAGAGATTTTCCTAATACCATGACTGCCTTCACCTGAAGAATAAAGGTACCGTCACATTAAGCGACGCTGCAGCGATATAGACAACGATGCCGATCGCTGCAGCGTCGCTGTTTAGGTCGCTAGGAGACGTCAAACACTGTAACAGCTGAGCGATGCAGGAGCGATCCAGTGACGTACTTATCGTTCTCGCTGGTTGTTCGCTCCATGGAAAAACATTGCAGGCATCGTTGCTTTTGCTGTCAAACATGATGAATCACGCCGACCTGACGACCAAATAAAGTTCCGGACTTTCAGCGACGACCAGCGATGTCACAGCGGGAACCTGATCGCTGCTGCATGTCAAACACAACGAGATCGCTATCCAGGACGCTGCAACGTCACGGATCGTTGTCGTTCTCGTTGGTAAGTTGCTTAATGTGACGGTACTTTAAGCCTACACCATTTATCACCTAGGTTTGACAGTCCATCGAGGTAACACTTCTCCCTATCTCATTAATTAGTTAGAGGTATGGTGTAAGTTATAAGAAGGTATCCTATTTTGGAAAATAAGTCATTGATCACCATGAGCTTACCCTCAGTGATTTCTACTTCCTAAATTCACTTAGGCTTAGAAGATCATTGCATAAACAAATAACTATTGTCTCCCATTACAACATGTAAAGTTCATAGAAAGGACAAAAGTGTCAGCATAAAATAAAGATGGAGGTTGGATTTCGTCTTTTCAGATAAGTTAGATTTGTTCAAGCTGACAATGGAAAATAACTACTCAGCTGTTTACAGATGGTGAGAGCAAGAAAGGAACAAAAGCACTAACAATTATCACTTTCAAAAAATTGGAGAATATAAAAATGACTGAAACTTTACTGTCATTTTTATCTTCAACACACAATAGCCACCAAATATTACAATGTAGATATTTTTGTTAATTTGTACTTTTCCCCCTATTTTTTAAACTGTGGCTATTCCATAGATACATGCAGTATGGCTGTCGACAAAATGAGACATTTTTCCACATGTGCAGAAAACTTGCCCAATTATTCCTCATTTTAAATTGGTAAAAACATGGAAAATGATGACTTCTTAACTTTCTTTGCTCCTGGGCAAGTTGACAGGTGAAAAAAAGCAAAGAAAGTTGTGATTTGCTTTCCATCTTTAGACAATTTCTGTCAAGTCGTCTATACTATTATATGTACTAAGCACAATATTATTTTCCATGTACACATATCCATTAAATACATAATATACCATTGTCTATGTATGGCAGCATATTTCGTGACATTTTTATTGCCATTTTTTACATTATGTTTTTACTTCAAAAACCCTGATGTTCAATGTTACGTCTATAGCGAAATTTTGAAAATGCTACTTACATAGCATTTTTTCAGCACTTGGTGTCAGTTGCTTATTTCAAATCATACCATGTCCCTAACTATTAAATATTTTTTGCTGTATTGTTTTCCACATAGGCCTCTCTATCGACCTAAAAAAGTGAGAAAATACACAGAGTGTTGCAATATAAAAACGTGCTACTAAAAAAGCTTGGAAATAAAAAAAATTAGAATGATGACATTTAGAATCTAAAGAGGTAAAACTCATCTGGTGTAAGAAAAATGATATCCTTGGTGAATGGAAATATGCTATTACATCTAGGCATAAGGCCAGCTTTCAAAGAATCTGACACTATCTCTCATCAAGGAACATGAAGATTGTTGATTGCTATTACAGGCTCAATTCCAACAGGTGCTCGGTCGGGGTGAATACCCTATCACAGTGATCAAAATAAAAAAGTAGCAAATCAAATCTTCCTTTGTAACATTTTTCCTATTCCTTGCAGTTAGGGTTAGAGCTGGGGTTAGGGTTGTAGTAAGGGTTGGGGGTTATGGTTGGGTTGGGGTTAGGTTAAGGTTGTGTTAAGGTTAGATTTGGGGTTAGGGTTGTGTTAGGGTTGGAGTTAGAATTTGGGTTTTTTCAAATGTAAAAAAAAGAAATGATGACGATATGATGGCTAGTGCTTACTACTCAAGTTTGCATCGTGTGACTCAAGCAAATTGAACTGCATTACTGCACTAGAAATATGAAAAATGAGAGCGTTTAGCGCATAAAAATGGCCAATTTTATGTGTACCTGGTAGCCACTGTGACGCCCAGGAGACCGGGGTACCCAGCACCGGACCAATGGGGTCTGTCTCTTGAGGGAGATGTCACGGGTGGCTTGACCCGGTGCTGTGGCCTCAGGCAATGCACAGTGTTAGGGGTATCATGAGGGAACAGGCACTTACTTGATCAGCAGCAGGTTCTCTCAGCGGTGATGATCCTGATCCTGGATAGATAGCTACTGTCCAAATGAAAGTCTGAGGCACTGAAACGTTTAACCAGTTTACTTCAACATAAAGGGATTTACAACCAGTCCTGTCACCGGAGTCTGTATGAGAACTCTGAGTTACTTTGACCCTGCCGGGGTCTTCGCCTCTTATTGTACGCAGTTTCTGTGTGGCCCTGCTGCTGTATGTGAACTGGCTGCTGGCCCAATCTGTCCCCTCCGGGTCCTGGTTCGACGGGCAACCCGAGTCCTTTTATCGGCTTACCCCCTCCAGGAGTACCGCTGAACTCTGTGTCTGTTGCTGCGTCCGGCCCTAGTGAAGCTGATATCACCTCACGTTTTTCCGGTTGCTGTATTATATATAATGAATACAGCCACGGATCCAGTATCCGTCTTTGCGCCTGTTCTGGGTAGTGATTAATGCTACCCGGTTCTCACAATGTCCTTTTTCTCTGTCCCTTTTCTCCTCAGGCCGGTGATTTGGGCCTGGAAACCATCATAGGGCTGTTAGAAATTCAGCTGTATGACCTCTCACTTTCAGCTCCTTAGCCCAACTGCCAATTCTTCTCTCAGACCAGAATGGATCAAGGGGAGTCTCTGGAGCTCCCCCTTCTGGCCGGAGGTGGTAGTGCAGTCTTGCTATTTTAGTATTTGTATTTAGTGTCAGTAACTGTTTTTGTGGCAAATACCCCTAGGGGTGCCACATTCCCCCTTAGTTAAGAACAGTACTCCGGGACTGTGGGACGATAACATTTTGAAATAACAATTAATATGTACAGAGTCTTAAAAATGAAAAGTTACAAAAACCACTCAAGGAAACAAAAATAGAGTTCTGTAAAAAGTCACTTCAAATAGCGTCCATTAATACAGTTCTATCCTTGAAGGTACTAGGAAAGGCACTGCACTTTGTGTCCAAGAATTTAGTTCCATTTTTCCAACGGAGTTACCAATATAAAGTCTAAAGAAAGTTCAAAAAGAGCAAAAAGCAAAGTTCAAAAAGCAGTCTTTCCGGAGCTTTGATTTAGTGCCTCCGGGCTGATAAAAAGTTCAAGAATATGCAATAAGTTCATACAGACAAGTCTCTGTAGGTACTGGGCTTAAACGTTGCAGAATGATAACAATGACTATAGTTTTATAGTTGGTAATCCGCATACCTGGCCGGTAATTGACCCTGGGTACTACGCTGTGATCTACGTAATAGCGGTGTCTCTTCATGTGGTGTACTACTGTCTACTGCGGATGTAGTGTCTGCCCGCTCTGCTAAAGATAATTCCACGACTATGGAGTTGGCAAGTCCACCGTGAATGGGATTACTCTGATCAGGAATCTGTTCTTCCTGGCCTGGAACCTCCCGTAGTACGGGGTCAGCCTCTTCCTGTCTTGGGACTTCTGGTATTGGGTTCGGTGTTGGGTAAAAGGCCACCATGGGAACCACTACTGCACCATGGTATGTTAGTAGGGTTTTGGGAAAGTCTCCTATACAGGTGTGATACATTTCCTCTTCTTTTTCCTTTACTGGTTGGACCTGCATGGGTTGAATAACTTCTGGTTCTGGCTGGACAACTTCTGGCTCTTTCAATGCTTCCGGACATAATTTAAGATTGTCTCTTGACACTAGTACAGATGTCAAGCCTCCGTTTTTGCTAATGAGACACATTTTAGGATTATCCACTCTTGTTGGTAAAACTGTGTAGGGTACGGCTTCCCACTGATTGTCTAGTTTATTGGTTCGACGGTTTCTCTTGAGCACTTGGTCACCCGGTCTTAATGGGGTCGCTAGAGCATTCTGGTTGAAAGTTCGCTCTTGTCTTTCTCTAGTTTGCTGAAGGCTTCTTTCCACACTCTCTTGCACTTGGCGATACTGCTTTTGCCGTATGATATCCCAATTGGAGTCTTGAACTTCTGCGTCTCGTTTCAGAATTCACATTTCTAGATCGATTGGTAATTGGCCGGGTCTTGCACGCATAAGGTAAGCTGGGGTGCAGTTGGTGGAGCTCACCGGGACATGATTATACAGATCCACCAAGTCAGGCAATTTCTCTGGCCATTGATTCCTTTCTGTCTCAGGTAAAGTCTTTAGTAGGTCTATTACAATATGGTTCATCTTCTCGCATAAGCCGTTTGTTTGTGGATGATAGGCCGTCGTCCGGATCTTTTTGCAACCATACATATTACAGAATTCTCTGAAGATCTCTGATTCAAAGGCTGTACCTTGGTCGGTGAGAACCTGTTCCGGATATCCATGGGGTCTACAAAAGTACGTTTGGAACGCTTTGGCTGCTGTTTTTGCTGTCAGATCTTTTATGGGTACTACTACCAAGAAGCGTGAATAATGGTCCACGATGGTCAAGGCATAGACATAGCCGGACCGGCTTGGTGTCAACTTCACGTGGTCTATGGCTACAAGTTCAAGTGGTTGTTTGGTGATAATGGGCTGCAGTGGTACTCTTTGGTTCTTTTGATCGTTTCTTCTGAGGTTGCACGGGCCACAGTTTCTGCACCACTGTTCGATTGATTTTCTCATCCCGACCCAATAAAATCTTTCTCTTAGAAGTACTTCTAACTTTTTCCAACCGAAGTGACCAGCACCATTATGGTAAGATTCGAGGACCATCTTCACATCTTGTTTAGGCACGATAATCTGCCAAACCAATTCATGTGTTTTCGGATTGGTGTACCTTCTACAGAGCTTCCCTTGATACAGGAACATTTTGCCTCTCTCTTTCCAGAGTTGATGCGTCTCTTCTGGGGCATCCTCATCGGGATATGCACTTTGCTCAGTCAGCAGTTCCTTCACCAACTTCACAGCCGGATTGCTGTCTTGGGTGTCAGCCCATCTATGGTGTGCTAACGGATTAAAATTCACCTCTTGTTGTTTCTGATAGGTACTCGACTGATGATGTTTTGCCTTGGGATGATGGAAGGCTGGTAGTTCAATTTCTTCAAGCTCCCCCGTTTCTTCTTCTACATCTCTCAAGTGTGGCATCCGGGATAGGGCATCGGCATTTCCATTCTTGCGACCTGCTCGATACTTGATTATGAAGTTGTAATTAGATAACTGGGCTATCCATCGCTGTTCTAACACACCGAATTTGGCTGTGTCCAGATGAGTCAACGGATTGTTGTCAGTATAGACAATAAATTCTGCAGCGGCCAGATAGTGTTTGAAACGTTCAGTCACAGCCCAAACTACTGCCAGAAGTTCCAATTTGAAGGAGCTGTAATTTTCTGAATTTCTTTCAGTTGGCCGGAGCTTTCTACTTGCAAAGGCGATGACTTTCTCCCGACATTCTTGCTTTTGTGACAGCACCGCTCCTAGTCCCACATTACTGGCATCGGTGTAGAGGATGAAAGGTTGATGGTAATCTGGGTATGCCAGAACCTCTTCTCCGGTTAGTGCCTTCTTTAGTTGTTCAAAGGAGTCTTCCCTTTCGTCGTTCCACTGAAAAGGAGGGTTTCGGTTTGAAGGTTTCTTCGTCTGCCCTACCAAGGCGTCTTGCAAGGGTGCTGCCAACTTGGTAAATCCTTTTATAAATCTGCGATAGTAACCCACCAATCCCAGGAATTGCCTCACTTCTTTTGCGTTGGTAGGTCTTGACCAATCCCTTATGGCGCTTATTTTCTCGGGATCCGGTGCTACTCCCTCCGAACTCCAGGTACTGTACCTTTGGCTTGAGAAGGTGACATTTGGATGGCTTGATTTTCATGCCATACCTGGATAAGGCTTCGAACACTTCTGCCAGGTCTTTTAAGTGTTGTTCGTAAGTCTTTGAGTAGACGATCACATCATCTAGGTACAGGAGGACGGTCTCGAAGTTCTTGTGTCCGAGGCAGCATTCCATCAGCCGCTGGAAGGTACCGGATGCGTTGCAGAGTCTGAATGGCATGCGATTAAATTCACATAGACCCATTGGTGTGGCGAATGCCGTCTTTTCCTTATCTCTCTCAGCCACAGGGACTTGCCAATACCCGCTTGTTAAGTCTAAGGTGGAAAAATAATTAGCAGATTTCAAAGCAGTCAAGGACTCTTCTATCCTAGGCAAGGGGTAGGCGTCTTTATGGGTGATGTTATTAATCCGCCGGTAGTCTACGCACATTCTCATGGTTCCGTCCTTTTTTTTGACAATCACTAGAGGGGCTGCCCAGGGGCTACAGCTGTCTCTTATTACCCCGGCCTGTTTCATCTCCCTCAGCATATCTTTTGCACATTTATAGTGAGCGGGCGGTATGGGTCTATATCTTTCTTTTATTGGGGGATGGTCACCGGTGGGGATTGTGTGTTCTACCCCTTCTATCCGTCCGAAGTCCAATGGGTGTTTACTGAAGACTTGTTCATATTCCGTCACTAGCCTATACACCCCTTGTTTTTGATGGGTAGGTGTTGAATTTATGCCCACGTGTAGCTGTTGGCACCAATCCTCCAATTCTCCATCTGAGCCGTTGACTTCCACCTGACAGGTTGGTTCTAAGGGCTCAATGGTTGTGATGGCATTGTTGTCAACAGTATATAGCTTTGCCACTGTAGCATACCTTGGCAAAGTGACCTCTTCCTCTCCACAGTTCAAAAGTCGTACCGGCACTCGTCCCCGGTGTACCTCGACTACCCCTCGTGCTGTGAGTATAGTGGGCCTGCTGTCGGTGTACACTGGTTCTATTAAGGCTTGATAATCTCGTCCCTTAGTACCAATGGCTGCTCTACACCATACCAGCATTTCTGTTTTTGGTGGGATTACGATAGACGTTGGATCACTTACCCTCACACTGCCGATTTCTCCACCTGCAACTTCTACCTGTTGCCTTAACATCAATACTTTTATTTCCCTCCGGAGAACTCTCTGCTGGTAGGATTGGGCAGTTTCAGCAATTTGCTGTAAGACAGAAATAACTTCGGCAAAGCAGTTCTCTAACACATTCATTCCTATCAATACAGTTGGTTCACAGTTCCGCCGGTCAACATCAACAACAATTATACCCTGTTTCTTCAATTCTACTTTACCAATCTTTATGGTCATCTCCCTGAATCCTAGTTTCGGTACCAACTTACCATTACTGGCCCATATATCTAGTTCAACATCAGAGGGCCCTTTATCAATATCTGCATCAGCCCAGTACCTCTTATAAAGGATATACGGTATAGATGAAATCTGGGAACCTGTGTCCAGCAAAGCGTTGAGGGGAATTCCGTCCAGCACGATAGGGATAATGGGTCATCCTCCGATGTACCTGTCGTGCCAGGGTGTTGGGCCTTGAAAGTTCATTCCTGTGAAGCGGCCCGCATTCCCAGGGGATTCCCGTTTAAATCACAATCTCGTGCAAAGTGGCCTGGCTGCTGGCAACGGTGGCAAATGGGCTGTCCATCCGGTTGGTAGCGGTCGCGGGGTCGTCCTCTCCATGTCGGGTATTTCCGGGGTCTCATCCATGGAACATCCTCTCTACGGTTTGCCAACTCCATCTTGGGTCCTCTCATCTCCTGCATGGTTTTAGCCATTGAAGCAACAACATCAGTTAAAGAGTCAAGCTTTTGTTGAAGAGCCTCATTAGTACTGGGCCCCAGGGGCTTAGCAATGGCCCCGGACATAGCTGATGTCACTTGCACTCCCTGTTGTTGAGGTGCCTCTGCCATGGGTTGCGCAGGATCCTGATCCCGAGGTGCCTCTGCCAGCTGGAGACGTATAACGCTCTCCTTTAATTGGGCAAATGTCAATTCAGGGTTCTTAAAAACAAGCATACTCACATGCCCCCGGTGAGAAGGGGTGTAGAGTCCCTCAATAAATTGATCTCTTAGCAGTTTATCTGCTCCGGTGTTAAAAATGGGTTCAGCCAGTGTAAGTGATTTAAGGGCTTCCTGCAGGTTTAAGGCAAAGTCTCTCACACCCTCATTAGCTTTTTGTTTGCAATTAAAGAATCGTACTTTAGCTTTGCTGCCGGCAGTGGTTTCAAATGTAGCTTTTAATCCAGCAAATATGCGTTCAACAGTGCCTTTTAGATCAGCTGCCCATGCTGTGACTTCTCGCTTAGCATGGCCACTTAACTGCATCATCAGGAGACTAACACGCTGAACTTCACCCACGGGGAACATGTCAAAATGGGCCAGCATCTTTTCTCTGAAATCGTCAAGGGTATTAGGCTCACCTTCATACATTGGAAGCCACGGGCCACCCGGGGTATATGGCATCAGCACCGGCATGATGGGCGCCACTCCTTGCACCGCTGTGCTACGGGACTCTCTATCGACACTCTGTCTTTCAGCTGCATTAGCGTCGCCGGGTGCTGCGGCATCTCCGTGCTGCGACATACTGTGCCCCCTTAGTTAATCAGAGCGCTCAGCTTGGTGCCGCCCACAATGACACGCCCCCTGCTGCTCCCGCCCGCCACGCGCTCTGTAATGGCGGATTCTGAAGTTTTTCAGTCAGACTGGGGCTCAGGTAATGGCGTAGCTCAATTAACAGTCTCGTGCCTAACGGTTATGAGGTGATGGCGGCCATCTTTACTCCATTATAACCAATGGGGAAAAGTCACTTTCAATAGTTTTTAATGGGAAATGGAATTTTCTTTAATAAAGTCAATTTTCAAGATTTTTCATCCAAGTTTTCACAGTTTTGGGCTCCAATCACGGCACACAATACCCGGTATACGGGCTGGCTGGATCCTGTTCGTGACGCCAATTGTGACGCCCAGGAGACCGGGGTACCCAGCACCGGACCAATGGGGTCTGTCTCTTGAGCGAGATGTCACGGGTGGCTTGACCCGGTGCTGTGGCCTCAGGCAATGCACAGTGTAAGGGGTATCATGAGGGAACAGGCACTTACTTGATCAGCAGCAGGTTCTCTCAGCGGTGATGATCCTGATCCTGGATAGATAGCTACTGTCCAAATGAAAGTCTGAGGCACTGAAACGTTTAACCAGTTTACTTCAACATAAAAGGATTTACAACCAGTCCTGTCGCCGGAGTCTGTATGAGAACTCTGAGTTACTTTGACCCTGCCGGGGTCTTCGCCTCTTATTGTACGCAGTTTCTGTGTGGCCCTGCTGCTGTATGTGAACTGGCTGCTGGCCCAATCTGTCCCCTCCGGGTCCTGGTTCGACGGGCAACCCGAGTCCTTTTATCGGCTTACCCCCTCCAGGAGTACCGCTGAACTCTGTGTCTGTTGCTGCGTCCAGCCCTAATGAAGCTGATATTACCTCACGTTTTTCCGGTTGCTGTATTATATATAATGAATACAGCCACGGATCCGGTATCCGTCTTTACGCCTGTTCTGGGTAGTGATTAATGCTACCCGGTTCTCACAATGTCCTTTTTCTCTGTCCCTTTTCTCCTCAGGCCGGTGATTTGGGCCTGGAAACCATCATAGGGCTGTTAGAAATTCAGCTGTATGACCTCTCACTTTCAGCTCCTTAGCCCAACTGCCAGTTCTTCTCTCAGACCAGAATGGATCAAGGGGAGTCTCTGGAGCTCCCCCTTCTGGCCGGAGGTGGTAGTGCAGTCTTGCTATTTTAGTATTTGTATTTAGTGTCAGTAACTGTTTTTGTGGCAAATACCCCTAGGGGTGCCACACCACTTTACGGCATCTCTCTTATTCCATGTCCTAAACTTGCCTTTCCTCGCTGAGAATAAACGTCTCCATCTGAATGGGTACCTGTGAAACCTCTTCTTAGACTAAAATTCTCTCTCGCCATTTTTATGCGCTAAACGCTCTCATTTTTCATATTTCTAGTGCAGTAATGCAGTTCAATTTTCGTGTTTCATGTTTGCATGTTTTAGCGCTGCAGTGTGCTGCCTTATTTACTTGACTATATACGAGTTGGCGACTCAAAGGTTCAGCACCTGTTCACACTTAGTCTATGTTTGGATATGACGGTCAGTTTTTTTAAATGTATTCTTTAGCCTTCTGATTGAGCACTCCGCCTCCTAGCCACAGGTGTTTTAATTACAGCAGGTCCAATACCCCTCCACAGAGAGAGAGAATTTTAGTCTAAGAAGAGGTTTCACAGGTACCCATTCAGATGGAGACGTTTATTCTCAGCGAGGAAAGGCAAGTTTAGGACCTGGTATAAGAGAGATGCCGTAAAGTGGCTACCAGGTACACATAAAATTGGCCATTTTTATGCGCTAAACGCTCTCATTTTTCATATTTCTAGTGCAGTAATGCAGTTTAATTTTCGTGTTTCATGTTTGCATGTTTTAGCGCTGCAGTGTGCTGCCTTATTTACTTGACTATATACGAGTTGGTGACTCAAGGTTCAGCACCTGTTCACACTTAGTCTATGTTTGGATGTGACGGTCAGTTTTTTGAAATGTATTCTTTAGCCTTCTGATTGAGCACTACGCCTCCTAGCCACAGGTGTTTTAATTACAGCAGGTCCAGTACCCCTCCACAGAGAGAGAGAATTTTAGTCTAAGAAGAGGTTTCACAGGTACCCATTCAGATGGAGACGTTTATTCTCAGCGAGGAAAGGCAAGTTTAGGACCTGGTATAAGAGAGATGCCATAAAGTGGCTACCAGGTACACATAAAATTGGCCATTTTTATGCGCTAAACGCTCTCATTTTTCATATTTCTAGTGCAGTAATGCAGTTCAATTTTCGTGTTTCATGTTTGCATGTTTTAGCGCTGCAGTGTGCTGCCTTATTTACTTGACTATATACGAGTTGGCGACTCAAAGGTTCAGCACCTGTTCACACTTAGTCTATGTTTGGATGTGACGGTCAGTTTTTTTTAAATGTATTCTTTAGCCTTCTGATTGAGCACTCTGCCTCCTAGCCGCAGGTGTTTTAATTACAGCAGGTCCAATACCACTCCACAGAGAGAGAATTTTAGTCTAAGAAGAGGTTTCACAGGAACCCATTCAGATGGAGACATTTATTCTCAGCGAGGAAAGGCAAGTTTAGGACCTGGTATAAGAGAGATGCCGTAAAGTGGCTACCAGGTACACATATAATTGGCCATTTTTATGCGCTAAAAGCTCTCATTTTTCATATTTCTAGTGCAGTAATGCAGTTCAATTTTCGTGTTTCATGTTTGCATGTTTTAGCGCTGCAGTGTGCTGCCTTATTTACTTGATTGTCCTGCTGGAAGACCTATGACCTCTGAGGGAGACCCATCTTTCTCACACTGGGCCCTACATTATGCTGCAAAATTTGTTGGTAGTCTTCAGACTTCATAATGCCATGCACTTGGTCAAGCAGTCCAGTGCCAGAGGCAGCAAAGCAACCCCAAAACATCAGGGAATCTCCGCCATGTTTGACTGTAGGGACCGTGTTATTTTCTTTGAATGCCTCTTTTTTTCTTCTGTAAACTCTATGTTGATGCCTTTGCCCAAAAAGCTCTACTTTTATCTCATCTGACCAGAGAACATTCTTCCAAAATGTTTTAGGCTTTTTTTTTTTTTTGTTTTGGCAAACTCCAGCCTGGTTTTTTTTATGTCTCGGGGTAAGAAGTGGGGTCTTCCTGGGTCTCCTACCATACAGTCCCTTTTCATTTAGATGCCGACGGATAGTACAGGTTGACACTGTTGTACCCTTGGACTGCAGGGCAGCTTGAACTTGTTTGGATGTTAGTCGAGGTTCTTTATCCAACATCCGCACACTCTTGCATTGAAATCTCATGTCAATTTTTCTTTTCCGTCCACATCTAGGGAGGTTAGCCACAGTGCCATGGGCTTTAAACTTCTTGATGACACTGCGAACGGTAGACACAGGAACATTCAGGTCTTTGGAGATGGACTTGTAGCCTTGAGATTGCTCATGCTTCCTCACAATTTGGTTTCTCAAGTCCTCAGACAGTTCTTTGGTCTTCTTTCTTTTCTCCATGCTCAATGTGGTACACACAAGGACATAGAACAGAGGTTGAGTCAACTTTAATCCATGTCAACTGGCTGCAAGTGTGATTTAGTTATTGCAAACACCTGTTAGGTGCCACAGGTAAGTTACAGGTGCTGTTAATTACACAAATTAGAGAAGCATCACATGATTTTTCGAATAGTGCCAATACTTTTTTCCACCCCCTTTTTTATGTTTGGTGTGGAATTATATCCAATTTGGCTTTAGGACAATTCTTTTTGTGTTTTTTTCATTTAAGACAAATTAAATGAAGATAATAATACCAAAGAATTTGTGTTTGCAATCATTTTCAGGAAGAAAATGAGTATTATCTGACAGAATTGCAGGGATGTCAATAATTTTGGCCACAACTGTACTTAACAATTTATTGGATGGGTGTATCCAAAAGCCAAATATAGTCACAATGTATTGGGCACTAATCTGGCATATTTGCAATATTCACTCATCTATTGCATTGTTTTTTTTTCTGGAAAACACCTGAATAATAAGTAATATGTTTGTGATAGGTGCTCTTTAAATGGTGCCGACAAACTGATTCCAACAAATCTCTCAAAAATTCCAGGGTTGCACCCGCCTTTAGGTGAGATGAGCATCTGTCTGAGACTTATCAGGTAGAACTTGTGTAATTTACTGTACAACGGTTGTTTAGTGCTGATGCCAGCGTTTGTGACCCAGTGAAAGGCAGCAGCGCTCTGGATCTTGTAGTGAGGGAGATGTTGGTGATTTCTGAGAGTGGGATAAATTATAGCCTATATAACAGGGGTGTGTGATTAATTATTCATTTATTAAACAATTAATAATTTTATTGACTTATCTTAATTACTATTTATTACACAAGGGGGAGGGGTGATTACTGCAAGGTAAAATGTGATTGTAAATGGAAGGTGGGGATTCATTAATATACTAATGGTGTGGGGTTGTCAATTAATTACTTTTATGCAAATTAGTTCATAAAAAACAACTCATAGAGAGAGCAGGCAGGGGTAATAGAGAGCAGGCAGGAGAAACAGCATGCAGGGGAACAGAGTAGGCAGAGGAAAGAGAGAGCAGCCTATTTTGCATCTGTTTTCTCTCAGAAAGGAAATGTAATATCAACTGATCTTCACTGTCCTATTAAAGGAGTAGAAGAATCCAGGATATCAATACACAGAAAGATAGTGAGGAAACACTTAGCTAATATAAATGAATGCAAGTCTCCAGGTCCAGATGAATTACACCCCAGAGTACTGAAGGAGATAGCAGAAGACATTTTTGAACCACTCTCCATAATCTTTGAAAATTCTTGGAGAACAGGAGAAGTCCCAGAAGACTGGAGAAGAGCAAATGTTGTTCCTATCTTCAAAAAGGGGAAGAAGGTGGACACAGGGAACTATAGTCCGGTGAGTCTGACGCCTATACCAGGAAAGATCTTTGAACAATTTATTAAACAACATGTATGTAACTACATGGATAAGAATGAAGTGATTAACCAGAGTCAGCATGGGTTTGTAACTAATAAGTCATGTCAGACTAACTTAATTTCCTTCTATGACAGAATCACTGACTGGGTGGATCAGGGAAATACTGTAGATAAAGTATATCTTGACTTCAGCAATGCATTTGACAAAGTATCTCACACCATCCTTATTGAAAAAATGACTAAGTATGGAATGGACAGGGCAACTGTTAGGTGGATTCATAACTGGCTTAGTGATCAGACCCAAAGAGTGGTCATAAATGGCTTCACATCCAGTTGGAAGGATGGCTCAAGTGGGGTACCACAGGGTTCTGTCCTGGGCCCTGTATTGTTCAACATCTTTATCAATGATTTAGATTAAGAAATTGAGGGTACACTGATTAAATTTGCTGATGACACAAAGCTCGGAGGGATGGCTAATACTAGAGAAGAGAGAGGATTCAAAAAAGTATAAATAAACTGGAGCAGTGGGCAGCAACTAACAGAATGGTTTTTAAAAAGGAAAAATGCAAAGTACTACATCTGGCAGTAAAAATGAAAAAAGCATATACAGAATGGGAGGAATAGGGTTAAGCAACATCATATGTGAGAAAGACTTGGGTATACTAATAGATCAAAATCTGAACATGAGTCAACAGTGTGATGCAGCAGCAAAAAAGGCAAATGCAATTCTGGGATGTATTAACAGAAGCATACAGTCTAGATCACACGAAGTCATTATTGCCCTCTACTCCTCTTTGGTCAGATCTCACCTAGAATACTGTGTCCAGTTTTGGTCACCATATTTTAAAAAGACATCAACAAACTGGAATAAGTTCAGAGAAGAGCGACCAGAATGGTGACCGGTCGGCAAACCATGCCCTATGAGGAACGGTTACAGGATTTGGGAATGTTTAGCTTGCAAAAAAGAAGACTGAGAGGAGACTTAGTAGCTATCTACAAATACTTGAAGGGCTGTCACATGGTAGAAGGATCATCTTTATTCTCATTTGCACAAGGAAAGACTAGAAGCAATGGGATGAAACTGAATGGGAGGAGACACAGATTAGATATTAGCAAAAAACTTTGACAGTGAGGGTGATCAATGAGTGGAACAGGCTGCCACAAGAGGTGGTGAGTTCTCCTTTCATGGAAGTTTTCAAACAGAGCCTGGGCAGATATTTGTCTGGGATGAATCCTGCTTTGAGCAGGGGGTTGGACCAGATGACCCAGGAGGTCCCTCCCAACTCTATCATTCTATGATTCTATGATTCTAGGGGCAAAAGAGAACAAGTAGGGGCAACAGAGAACAGGCAGGGGAAACAGAGAACAGGCAAGGGCAAGAGAGCAGGCAGGTGTAAGAGAGCAGGCGAGGGCAACAGAGAGCAAGCAAGGGCAACAGACAGCAGATTTCTGTATTGAATGTAGCAATGTGTTTGTAAAAGTTCTATGAAGTAGAAAATATCCTATTTTAATAAACTACTGGCTCTATCTATCTATCTATCTATCTATCTATCTATCTATCTATCTATCTATCTATCTATCTATCCATCATCCATATCTATCTATCTATCTATCTATCTATCTATTAGCTTTGTATAGTCCATGTTTTCATAAGTCTATCACTTCTGAAAACCGTTAATCCACCATCAGTGATGTACACAAATAGAATAGGGCATCTGTGCCTTAACAATATATAGGCCCTATGCAGTATAATAGCTCATCATAATGCACAATTCTGCCTCCTTTGGAGGTGTAAGTGGTCCCCTTACATCTTGGGGCTACTCTGTGCCTGCACAGCTTGCACCAATGATATGTCTGTGCAGCGCCCCAGAGATCTGGTCGTTGCAGTATGACACTCGGCCGCTAAGGGGAGTGATGATACGTCTGATGGTACTGATGGAATTCTACTGACCAGGTATCACCAGCACACATTACACTTCACACTCCGGCCACTAGGGGGAGAAAAAGACTTTATTTATTGGGCCACTCCTCACACTGGTAAAACTAGGGGTTGGATAGGAAGTTAGTCAGAAGCTGACTGGGTTGGATTCAGGCAACATCCCGTGGCAGGGGGTGTTGCAGGGAGAAGACACAGGAGGGTCCCTGTCAGGCGTGGGAACCTGGCAGGTGCCTAGCGAACAGAGCAGAACGTTACGGAACCGCGCCTGCACACCCCGCGGCGGTATCCTAAGAAAGTGACACGAAGGGAAGGATATTGTGGAACAGTGAGAAACGAGATCAAGCACAAAGGAGAGCCAGTAGGAGTCGTGCCGTGAGACCGAGGCAACATCCTACTGAGACGCGTAGCCAGTGGCCGGAACACCGCAGGAGTAACTGACTCTAGGCCTTACTTCGAACTCCGCAGGACAGTTAATTATAGGTTGGCTGTCTACCTTAAATTTCCTACAAAGACATAGGGGGCAACGAGTGGAGAGGGGCGTCTCTAGGGTCCCGGAAGAGCTCCAAGCCTTCCCGTCATACGGGTGCGTCCTAGCCATAACATACCTGGGGAATGAGAAACTAGTAACATCTGGAACTAACGAGAGAGAAATAAAGAGAACTAGAAAGTACGAACGAACGAGAACAGCAGTTGTGAGGACTATTCCGAATGCTCAGCAGGGTAGCACTACAACACACAGGCGCTAGTGGTAGGCACTGATTTCCACCTGCTAAGGGAACTCTGGATGTGCCCATCGGACCGGCCGGTCTCAGAAAGCCCTGTTAAGCGTGCTCTGGATTGAGGATCCTGAAGTCTTCAGTAAAGAGGTAAAGAGACTGCAACCTTGTGTCCTCGTTATTGACTGCACCTCACATCATCTACCTTACTGTGAAGCCCTGGGGACATACTTCACCTGTGGGAAGGTATACCATCCAGCTGCCGTTCCATCACCCCAGCGGACCCTACAGCAGCATCGGTCACCCTGACCGAACACCACAACTTGGCGTCACGAATCCCTGACAGACTGTACCACCTTTATTGGACGCCCCTTAGCAGGGTCACGGACCGGGTCTAGCCACCATGACAGTCTCTGATCCGAACCAGAGAGGCCCGGTACCGAGAACTCGTGGCCCTGTGTCTGGGGGCGATCCAACTGTCCCTGACTCCCATGAAATCTTTATCTGTTTTCCTGAACTAATACAAAGAAGTCCTATGAGTAAGAGAAATTTTACATATTCATGCTCGTTTACACGGTCAAGAATCTGAACATCTGGAAATTTTTGCAATGTGAAGCTGCAGATAACATGAATTTTGTTTTTTGCCAGTGGAAGAGGGTGTTTCTCCAGAGTTCGTGACCAAGCAATAAGAAAAGTAAGGCATTTTTAGTGATCTGCAAAAATGTCCAATTACCACGGTAGTTTGCTGTTTTCCAAATATGTCCACCAATAGCCTTGTCTGCTTAAAACTGAGAGAATAAAGGCTACAAAAACTAAACGATTTTACTGACTGCTGAATAACAAGCGAGAGTTAAGAATTTGGATTCATGGGTTAATCATTGGGATCCTTGCAGAATTGTATGCAAAACAGGCAACCAAAATGTTTACAATGTTAACGTTATAATAATTATAAAACCAAAAAACACCAGACCATATATACACCCCTTATGTATAATACCACGGGTGCTCAGATATCTAGAAGGTTCAGTGCAACCAAAAGTAAATGGAAAACCTAGAAAAGATAGCACTACAACGAACCAGTAAAAGGAAACAAACTTTATTAAATGTACATTACCAATAGCATAAAAATAACAACAAGGGAGTCCAGGGAATGACAAATGGTCACCAAACAGACAATGTGGAGACCAGCAGGCAGTAATATATAGTACGACAAATGGGTATACACTAACTCCAACATAAATAAGCTAAACCCAATAACATGTGTATAAAGAGGCAAGTGCCAAGTACCACTGGGCATACACGGTAACGCTGTGCTTCATATGAAGGACAGGAGGAGTGAACCCATATAGAAATAAAAAGCGTAACAATACCTGCTGGGAAAACACACTGCCGACAAGCCCCTACGCGCGTTTCGGCGCGATGCCTTCTTCCGGGGGTGTGGCATACTCCAAACAAGAGAAATATTTAAGAGAGGTGTGGACGAATCAAAAAGCCCCTACTAGAATACCGTATGAGTAAATATAAAGCGCGCAAGCGCACACAATGGCACACTAACAGCGCGAGCGATAGAACGGACCAATCAAATAGCCGCTACCATAAGAGAAATGGAACGGCGCCTGCGCAATGGGTCCGGACGTCGCCAAGGAAACGGCCAGAGACGTCAGAGGAGAGGGACGTAAGGATCGTCTGTGTCACGCCCACCGGTAAGGCGCGAGACAGATAAAAGTGATCCCGGCG
Source organism: Ranitomeya imitator (assembly GCF_032444005.1). Lineage (NCBI taxonomy): Eukaryota > Metazoa > Chordata > Amphibia > Anura > Dendrobatidae > Ranitomeya > Ranitomeya imitator. The sequence continues at coordinate 109,862 of NW_027193920.1, read as the reverse complement.
TACTACTCCAGGAGACGCCTCCACCGCTGCCTGGCAACCGCAAAGCACGCATAGAATGGGAAAACCAGGGAAATTAGAAACCGCATGAAAAGGTAACTACAAAGTGCAAATGCAACAAGACAACGACAGATATATAACCGCACCGAGTGCACATTAACAGAGACCGAAGATACATAATGATGTATATAGAGTGATACTCCTGCAGAATAAATATAGTACTAATAAAAAGCGTAAGTACCAAAGTGCAACAGTGCCAGCAATGAGACAAAAAAGACAATAATACATTAATGCACAAAAGTGCAAGTGACACAAAACAAATATATAACAATAATATATATAGATTGTATAAAAATACAAATGCACAATATACAAAAATCTGACAAATACAAAAATGTACATATACAATACATCACATATAAATATTAAAAACCAATTACATAAATTTTGTGCAAAAAATAGTGCAAAAGTATGACATATACAAAAGGGATTCCCATGATGACATCAGATGGGTATGCGGAGCAAAACAAGTTGAGAATGTTCATATCGCTGAAGAGGTCACAGAAATACTCTCATAAGAAGCTGTTAGATAACGGCGTCCAAACAGGCTAAAAGAAAATGAACAACACAAAACAATTATAAAAACAGATAAAAGTGCCAATTAAAAAGCAGGGACTGATGATTCAGAGAAAAGAGGAGAAACTAAGAGTTTCATTCAGGCCTTGGGGTTGCAAAGTTTTAAGTCTCCAGATCCATCGCGCCTCTTTCTGAGCGAGATGCCGACTAAGATTACCACCACGTAATGTGGTTATTAAATGGTCTATGCCAATGATCTTAAAACCAGAGGGTTCACAGCCGTGACAGCGTTTAAAATGTCGGGGGACTGTTTTTAAACATTCAACGTTATCCTCCTTTTTGGCAGCCAAAATGTCACGGAAGTGTTCACGTACACGTAGCTTAAGGGCACGCGTTGTAAGACCGACATAAATTTTACCACAAGGGCATGTGCCATGATACACCACCATAGTTGTAGAACAGTTAATGGAATGTGTAATTGTGAACTCACGACCATCTGAGGACACAAACTGGGTAGCACTAAGCACATTAGGGCAAGCAATGCATTTCCCACATGGTCTACAACCCCAACGAGGGCGTTGCTGACCCGAAGCAGTTGGAAAGATGGGTGATGGGCTGCATGGTGTAAAGTAACTACGTACCAAATGGTCACCCAAATTCATTGATCTACGGGCCACTACTGAGGGATAAGAAGGTAAATATTGCTTGAGCACCGGATCCGCAAGGAGTATGGGCCAATGTCTAGCTAAAATCTGCGACATTTCCTTCCACCAAGAATGATACTGAGTAATCATCCTTACCTGCTGATTAGTTTTAGCTCGTGGGTTGGAAAACAGAAGTTGGTGTCGACTGGTATTCCTGGCCCTGTTATACGCCTTTTTCACACTCCTTTTACTGTATCCACGAGATAAAAACCGCTGTTTAAGATCCTCAGCTTGTGCTTCAAAGGTATCAGCTGATGTGCAAATTCTTTTTAAACGAAGAAACTGTCCGATCGGGACCGCATTGATCACATGGGGTGGATGAGAAGATGAAGCGTGAAGTAGAGAGTTCACTGCTGTATCCTTACGGAAAACACTGGCACACAACAGGCCGTCCGCCTGCCTCTCCACTAGGACATCCAAAAAATCTATATGATGGAAATCAAATTTGTATGTCAAACGTATATTCAAGTCATTAGTATTCAACTCCTGAAAAAATAACTGTAACTCAGATGGGGAACCCCGCCAGATCAGGAAAATATCGTCGATGTAGCGGGCCCAAAAGAGGACCCGCTCCATCGACGAACCCCGATCCGACGAGAACAGATCCCTCTCCCACAGCCCCAGGAACAAATTTGCATATGAAGGCGCACAGGCCGCCCCCATTGCTGTCCCCTGGAGCTGTAGGAAGAAGGATCCGTTGAACAGAAAAAAATTGTGATTCAAAAGAAACTCAAGCAAAGCCGTAATGAAAGTGATGTCACTAGGGGAGAGAGAGGTCATGGACAGAAACTGTGAAACAGCTCTCAGGCCATCCTGATGTCGGATGCCAGTGTAGAGCGACTCCACATCACAGGTCACCAGCAGAGAATCCTCTTCAATATGCACAGAATCAATCTTTTTGAGAAAATCTGATGTATCTTTAAGATATGAAGGGATCGTCTCTACTAGAGGCCTGAGAAAGGAGTCAATATATTTGCCAATGTTTTCCGTAAGTCCCCCCACCCCAGAGACAATCGGCCTACCTGGAGGTGTAACCAAATTTTTGTGCACTTTGGGTAGTAAGTACAGCGTAGGGACACAGTGATCCTTGCCCAACAGGATATCCCGAACTTGAGTGGTGATGATTCCATCAGATAATGCTTGTTGTAAAATCTTAGATAATTCCTCTCTAAAGGACAAGTAAGGGTTATACGTTAACCTTTTATAGCACGAAGTATCGCGCAGTTGGTGGTAAGCTTCAGCCAAATACAATTTATTAGGCCAAATAACAATATTCCCCCCCTTGTCAGCCGGCTTAAAGACCACATCTTTAAATTGCTTCAGTTTCTTCAAACTCCTTTGTTCTGCCAAAGATAAATTGTTATGTTTAATGGTGTTAGGGATCGAATTAAAATCATTAGACACAAGCTTCACAAAAATGTCTACATTGGAGCACAGCGACAAGGGGGGGAATTTCTTGGACCTGGGGTACAATGAGGGGGGTACCTTACCCAGCGAAGGGTTCACATGTTCCCGTGCCAGTTCTTCTAGCGTTTGAAGAGCTAATTGTTCCTCAGGTAAAGGAAATGCCCGTTGAATGTCTTCATTATGGTGCCATTTTTTAAAAAGTAGGGACCGTGCAAAAAAGTGTAGATCTTTCAAGGCCAGAAATGGATCAAACTGTATGCTAGGTGAAAACGTAAAGCCCTTAGTAAGAAGAGATATCTCATCAGCATTAAAGGAGTGTTCAGACAGATTTATTACCTTGGGAATATCCTTGTTTGTAGAGTAGTTAGCACCCCGTTTGTTCTGGGATATTTTACGTTCCCATTTCCTCTTTCCCGTATTACCAAAACGGGTTTGCATGGAATGTTGTGAGGTATCAGATACCTCCCCAGAGGATGATGCTGAAGAAACAGAGAAGGATCTGCGTTCCCTGTTATGGCTGGCAATCAGGCAACACAGCGTGCAGTAATCAGCGCACATACAGAGATCTGGCAAAAACCCAAAACAATAGGACGAGCTCTGAGACGTGGAATCTCTGTAGACTGCAGTACCTGAACTGTCCTCACACAACTGGAAGCAGCAGTGGATTGCGCCTATCACTACCTATGCAACTCGGCACTGCCTGAGGAGCTGACTAGCCTGAAGATAGAAATACAAGCCTGACTTACCTCAGAGAAATACCCCAAAGGAATAGGCAGCCCCCACATATAATGACTGTTAGCAAGATGAAAAGACAAACGTAGGAATGAAATAGATTCAGCAAAGTGAGGCCCGATATTCTAGACAGAGCGAGGATAGCAAAGAGAACTATGCAGTCTACAAAAAACCCTAAAACAAAAACCACGCAAAGGGGCAAAAAAGACCCACCGTGCCGAACTAACAGCACGGCGGTGCACCCCTTTGCTTCTCAGAGCTTCCAGCAAAAGATAATAACAAGCTGGACAGAAAAAACAGAAAACAAACTAGAAGCACTTATCTAGCAGAGCAGCAGGCCCAAAGAAAGATGCAGTAGCTCAGATCCAACACTGAAACATTGACAAGGAGCAAGGAAGACAGACTCAGGTGGAGCTAAATAGCAAGGCAGCCAACGAGCTCACCAAAACACCTGAGGGAGGACGCCCAGAGACTGCAATACCACTTGTGACCACAGAATTCACAACAGTACCCCCCCCTTGAGGAGGGGTCACCGAACCCTCACCAGAACCCCCAGGCCGACCAGGATGAGCCACATGAAAGGCACGAACAAGATCTGGGGCATGGACATCAGAGGCAAAAACCCAGGAATTATCTTCCTGAGCATAACCCTTCCATTTGACCAGATACTGGAGTTTCCGTCTAGAGACACGAGAATCCAAAATCTTCTCCACAATATACTCCAATTCCCCCTCCACCAAAACAGGGGCAGGAGGCTCCACAGATGGAACCATAGGTGCCACGTATCTCCTCAACAACGACCTATGGAATACATTATGTATGGAAAAGGAGTCTGGGAGGGTCAGACGAAACGACACCGGATTGAGAATCTCAGAAATCCTATACGGACCAATAAAACGAGGTTTAAATTTAGGAGAGGAAACCTTCATAGGTATATGACGAGAAGATAACCAAACCAGATCCCCAACACGAAGTCGGGGTCCCACACGGCGTCTGCGATTAGCGAAAAGCTGAGCCTTCTCCTGGGACAAGGTCAAATTGTCCACTACCTGAGTCCAGATCTGCTGCAACCTGTCCACCACATAATCCACACCAGGACAGTCCGAAGACTCAACCTGTCCTGAAGAGAAACGAGGATGGAACCCAGAATTGCAGAAAAATGGAGAGACCAAGGTAGCCGAGCTGGCCCGATTATTAAGGGCGAACTCAGCCAACGGCAAAAATGACACCCAATCATCCTGGTCAGCGGAAACAAAACATCTCAGATATGTTTCCAAGGTCTGATTGGTTCGTTCGGTCTGGCCATTAGTCTGAGGATGGAAGGCCGAGGAAAAAGATAGGTCAATGCCCATCCTACCACAAAAGGCTCGCCAGAACCTTGAGACAAACTGGGAACCTCTGTCAGAAACAATATTCTCAGGAATGCCATGTAAACGAACCACATGCTGGAAGAACAAAGGCACCAAATCAGAGGAGGAAGGCAATTTAACCAAGGGCACCAGATGGACCATTTTAGAAAAGCGATCACAGACCACCCAAATGACAGACATCTTTTGAGAAACGGGAAGGTCAGAAATGAAATCCATCGAAATATGTGTCCAAGGCCTCTTCGGGACCGGCAAGGGCAAAAGCAACCCACTGGCACGTGAACAGCAGGGCTTAGCCCTAGCACAAATTCCACAGGACTGCACAAAAGCACGCACATCCCGCGACAGAGACGGCCACCAAAAGGATCTAGCAACCAACTCCCTGGTACCAAAGATTCCTGGATGACCGGCCAGCACCGAACAATGAAGTTCAGAGATAACTTTACTAGTCCACCTATCAGGGACGAACAGTTTCTCGGCCGGACAACGATCAGGTTTATTAGCCTGAAATTTCTGCAACACTCTCCGCAAATCAGGGGAGATGGCAGACACAATGACTCCTTCCTTGAGGATACTCGCCGGCTCAGATAACCCCGGAGAGTCGGGCACAAAACTCCTAGACAGAGCATCCGCCTTCACATTTTTAGAGCCCGGAAGGTATGAAATCACAAAATCAAAACGAGCAAAAAATAACGACCAACGGGCCTGTCTAGGATTCAAGCGCTTGGCAGACTCAAGATAAGTAAGGTTCTTATGATCAGTCAAAACCACCACGCGATGCTTAGCACCCTCAAGCCAATGACGCCACTCCTCGAATGCCCACTTCATGGCCAGCAACTCTCGGTTGCCCACATCATAATTACGCTCAGCAGCAGAAAATTTCCTGGAAAAGAAAGCACATGGTTTGAACACTGAGCAACCAGAACCTCTCTGTGACAAAACCGCCCCTGCACCAATCTCAGAAGCATCAACCTCGACCTGGAACGGAAGAGAAACATCAGGTTGACACAACACAGGGGCACAGCAAAAACGACGCTTCAACTCCTGAAAAGCTTCCACGGCAGCAGAAGACCAATTAACCAAATCAGCACCCTTCTTGGTCAAATCGGTCAATGGTCTGGCAATGCTAGAAAAATTACAGATGAAGCGACGATAAAAATTAGCAAAGCCCAGGAATTTCTGCAAACTTTTTAGAGATGTCGGCTGAGTCCAATCCTGGATGGCCTGAACCTTAACCGGATCCATCTCGATAGTAGAAGGGGAAAAGATGAACCCCAAAAATGAAACTTTCTGCACACCGAAGAGACACTTTGATCCCTTCACAAACAAGGAATTAGCACGCAGTACCTGGAAAACCATTCTGACTTGCTTTACATGAGACTCCCAATCATCTGAGAAGATCAAAATGTCATCCAAGTAAACAATCAAGAATTTATCCAGATACTCACGAAAAATGTCATGCATAAAAGACTGAAAAACAGATGGAGCATTGGCAAGTCCGAACGGCATCACCAGATACTCAAAATGACCCTCGGGCGTATTAAATGCCGTTTTCCATTCATCTCCCTGCCTGATTCTCACCAGATTATACGCACCACGAAGATCAATCTTAGTAAACCAACTAGCCCCCTTAATCCGAGCAAACAAGTCAGAAATCAATGGCAAGGGATACTGAAACTTAACAGTGATCTTATTAAGAAGGCGGTAATCAATACACGGTCTTAGCGAACCATCCTTCTTGGCTACAAAAAAGAACCCTGCTCCCAATGGTGACGACGATGGGCGAATATGTCCCTTCTCCAGGGACTCCTTCACATAACTGCGCATAGCGGTGTGTTCAGGTACGGACAAATTAAATAAACGACCCTTAGGGAATTTACTACCAGGAATCAAATCGATAGCACAATCACAATTCCTATGCGGAGGAAGGGCATCAGACTTGGACTCTTCAAATACATCCTGAAAGTCCGACAAGAACTCTGGGATGTCAGAAGGAATGGATGACGAAATAGACAAAAATGGAACATCACCATGTACTCCCTGACAACCCCAGCTGGTTACCGACATAGAGTTCCAATCCAATACTGGATTATGGGTTTGTAGCCATGGCAACCCCAACACGACCACATCATGCAAATTATGCAGTACCAAAAAGCGAATAACTTCCTGATGTGCAGGAGCCATGCACATGGTCAGCTGGGCCCAGTACTGAGGCTTATTCTTGGCCAGAGGTGTAGCATCAATTCCTCTCAACGGAATAGGACACCGCAAAGGCTCCAAGAAAAATCCACAACGTTTAGCATAATCCAAATCCATCAGATTCAGGGCAGCGCCTGAATCCACAAACGCCATGACAGAATATGATGACAAAGAGCACATTAAGGTAATGGACAAAAGGAATTTGGACTGTACAGTACCAATAACGGCAGAGCTATCGAACCGCCTAGTGCGTTTAGGACAATTAGAAATAGCATGAGTAGAATCACCACAATAGAAACACAGTCTGTTCAGACGTCTGTGTTCGTGCCGTTCTACTTTACTCATAGTCCTGTTGCACTGCATAGGCTCAGGCTTACTCTCAGACAATACCGCCAGATGGTGCACAGATTTACGCTCGCGCAAGCGACGACCGATCTGAATGGCCAAGGACATAGACTCATTCAAACCAGCAGGCATAGGAAATCCCACCATTACATCCTTAAGAGCTTCAGAGAGACCCTTTCTGAACAAAGCCGCTAGTGCAGATTCATTCCACAGAGTGAGTACTGACCATTTTCTAAATTTCTGACAATATAGTTCTACATCATCCTGACCCTGGCATAAAGCCAGCAGATTTTTCTCAGCTTGATCCACTGAATTAGGCTCATCGTAAAGCAATCCCAGCGCCTGGAAAAATGCATCAATATTACTCAATGCAGAATCTCCTGGTGCAAGAGAAAACGCCCAGTCCTGTGGGTCGCCGCGCAAAAAAGAAATAATAATCAAAACCTGTTGAATAGGATTACCAGAAGAATGAGGTTTCAAGGCCAAAAATAGCTTACAATTATTTCTGAAGCTCAGGAACTTAGTTCTGTCACCAAAAAACAAATCAGGAATCGGAATTCTTGGTTCTAGCATCGATTTCTGATCAATAGTATCTTGAATCTTTTGTACATTTACAACGAGATTATCCATTGAGGAGCACAGAGCCTGAATATCCATGTCCACAGCTGTGTCCTGAAGCACTCTAATGTCTAGGGGAAAAAAAAGACTGAAGACAGAGCTAAGGAAAAAAAATGATGTCAGGATTTCTTTTTTCCCTCTATTGGAAATCATTGAATTGGCTCCTTGTACTGTTATGGCTGGCAATCAGGCAACACAGCGTGCAGTAATCAGCGCACATACAGAGATCTGGCAAAAACCCAAAACAATAGGACGAGCTCTGAGACGTGGAATCTCTGTAGACTGCAGTACCTGAACTGTCCTCACACAACTGGAAGCAGCAGTGGATTGCGCCTATCACTACCTATGCAACTCGGCACTGCCTGAGGAGCTGACTAGCCTGAAGATAGAAATACAAGCCTGACTTACCTCAGAGAAATACCCCAAAGGAATAGGCAGCCCCCACATATAATGACTGTTAGCAAGATGAAAAGACAAACGTAGGAATGAAATAGATTCAGCAAAGTGAGGCCCGATATTCTAGACAGAGCGAGGATAGCAAAGAGAACTATGCAGTCTACAAAAAACCCTAAAACAAAAACCACGCAAAGGGGCAAAAAAGACCCACCGTGCCGAACTAACAGCACGGCGGTGCACCCCTTTGCTTCTCAGAGCTTCCAGCAAAAGATAATAACAAGCTGGACAGAAAAAACAGAAAACAAACTAGAAGCACTTATCTAGCAGAGCAGCAGGCCCAAAGAAAGATGCAGTAGCTCAGATCCAACACTGAAACATTGACAAGGAGCAAGGAAGACAGACTCAGGTGGAGCTAAATAGCAAGGCAGCCAACGAGCTCACCAAAACACCTGAGGGAGGACGCCCAGAGACTGCAATACCACTTGTGACCACAGAATTCACAACAGTTCCCTCAATGGATATCCCGTGCGTCTCCATGTATAGGCAGTATTTTTCTGGAAATCCGTCATATCACGAGTAAGTTTTTTAGCCTGTGTGGTCTTAATCTGAGCCTCCCACTCAGAGGAGCTTTTATCCATAGATGTGTTGAACACTGAAAGTACATCAACACTAGCCACTTTTTTGAATTTAGTAAATAATTCATCAATTTCGTTCTCAATTGAGACCAAGGCTTTTTTGTCATAGTCAATAAGAAGCTCCATAAATTGCATGGATGCTTTATTACACACATCCTCCCAACTACATGTGAATTGATCATCTGAGACCGGGAAGGAAGGAAAAATCTGGATACGCAACCCACGTGGAACAAGCTTCTTTTTAAAATAGTTTTCTAAAAACGCCTTGTTCCACCACAATTTGGTACGCCTGTGTAAAAGTCTTTTTATCTGAGTCTGTAACACACTCGAATTCCCTGAATCATCAGTCACCATGCTGTTGGGATCACTGTCAAAAACCTGGGCAACTGCTGTTTGCCATGTTGCATCCCTTGTGCGATAATCCATCCTGGTCAGGACAAAGAACAAACCTGTGGGAATCCACAGTATTAGATACAAAACCAAAAAACACCAGACCATATATACACCCCTTATGTATAATACCACGGGTGCTCAGATATCTAGAAGGTTCAGTGCAACCAAAAGTAAATGGAAAACCTAGAAAAGATAGCACTACAACGAACCAGTAAAAGGAAACAAACTTTATTAAATGTACATTACCAATAGCATAAAAATAACAACAAGGGAGTCCAGGGAATGACAAATGGTCACCAAACAGACAATGTGGAGACCAGCAGGCAGTAATATATAGTACGACAAATGGGTATACACTAACTCCAACATAAATAAGCTAAACCCAATAACATGTGTATAAAGAGGCAAGTGCCAAGTACCACTGGGCATACACGGTAACGCTGTGCTTCATATGAAAGACAGGAGGAGTGAGCCCATATAGAAATAAAAAGCGTAACAATACCTGCTGGGAAAACACACTGCCGACAATTTATTAAACAACATGTATGTAACTACATGGATAAGAATGAAGTGATTAACCAGAGTCAGCATGGGTTTGTAACTAATAAGTCATGTCAGACTAACTTAATTTCCTTCTATGACAGAATCACTGACTGGGTGGATCAGGGAAATACTGTAGATAAAGTATATCTTGACTTCAGCAATGCATTTGACAAAGTATCTCACACCATCCTTATTGAAAAAATGACTAAGTATGGAATGGACAGGGCAACTGTTAGGTGGATTCATAACTGGCTTAGTGATCAGACCCAAAGAGTGGTCATAAATGGCTTCACATCCAGTTGGAAGGATGGCTCAAGTGGGGTACCACAGGGTTCTGTCCTGGGCCCTGTATTGTTCAACATCTTTATCAATGATTTAGATTAAGAAATTGAGGGTACACTGATTAAATTTGCTGATGACACAAAGCTCGGAGGGATGGCTAATACTAGAGAAGAGAGAGGATTCAAAAAAGTATAAATAAACTGGAGCAGTGGGCAGCAACTAACAGAATGGTTTTTAAAAAGGAAAAATGCAAAGTACTACATCTGGCAGTAAAAATGAAAAAAGCATATACAGAATGGGAGGAATAGGGTTAAGCAACATCATATGTGAGAAAGACTTGGGTATACTAATAGATCAAAATCTGAACATGAGTCAACAGTGTGATGCAGCAGCAAAAAAGGCAAATGCAATTCTGGGATGTATTAACAGAAGCATACAGTCTAGATCACACGAAGTCATTATTGCCCTCTACTCCTCTTTGGTCAGATCTCACCTAGAATACTGTGTCCAGTTTTGGTCACCATATTTTAAAAAGACATCAACAAACTGGAATAAGTTCAGAGAAGAGCGACCAGAATGGTGACCGGTCTGCAAACCATGCCCTATGAGGAACGGTTACAGGATTTGGGAATGTTTAGCTTGCAAAAAAGAAGACTGAGAGGAGACTTAGTAGCTATCTACAAATACTTGAAGGGCTGTCACATGGTAGAAGGATCATCTTTATTCTCATTTGCACAAGGAAAGACTAGAAGCAATGGGATGAAACTGAATGGGAGGAGACACAGATTAGATATTAGCAAAAAACTTTGACAGTGAGGGTGATCAATGAGTGGAACAGGCTGCCACAAGAGGTGGTGAGTTCTCCTTTCATGGAAGTTTTCAAACAGAGGCTGGGCAGATATTTGTCTGGGATGAATCCTGCTTTGAGCAGGGGGTTGGACCAGATGACCCAGGAGGTCCCTCCCAACTCTATCATTCTATGATTCTATGATTCTAGGGGCAAAAGAGAACAAGTAGGGGCAACAGAGAACAGGCAGGGGAAACAGAGAACAGGCAAGGGCAAGAGAGCAGGCAGGTGTAAGAGAGCAGGCGAGGGCAACAGAGAGCAAGCAAGGGCAACAGACAGCAGATTTCTGTATTGAATGTAGCAATGTGTTTGTAAAAGTTCTATGAAGTAGAAAATATCCTATTTTAATAAACTACTGGCTCTATCTATCTATCTATCTATCTATCTATCTATCTATCTATCTATCTATCTATCTATCTATCTATCTATCTATCCATCATCCATATCTATCTATCTATCTATCTATCTATCTATCTATCTATCTATCTATCTGTCTGTCTGTCTGTCTGTCTATCTATCTATCTATCTATCTATTAGCTTTGTATAGTCCATGTTTTCATAAGTCTATCACTTCTGAAAACCGTTAATCCACCATCAGTGATGTACACAAATAGAATAGGGCATCTGTGCCTTAACAATATATAGGCCCTATGCAGTATAATAGCTCATCATAATGCACAATTCTGCCTCCTTTGGAGGTGTAAGTGGTCCCCTTACATCTTGGGGCTACTCTGTGCCTGCACAGCTTGCACCAATGATATGTCTGTGCAGCGCCCCAGAGATCTGGTCGTTGCAGTATGACACTCGGCCGCTAAGGGGAGTGATGATACGTCTGATGGTACTGATGGAATTCTACTGACCAGGTATCACCAGCACACATTACACTTCACACTCCGGCCACTAGGGGGAGAAAAAGGCTTTATTTATTGGGCCACTCCTCACACTGGTAAAACTAGGGGTTGGATAGGAAGTTAGTCAGAAGCTGACTGGGTTGGATTCAGGCAACATCCCGTGGCAGGGGGTGTTGCAGGGAGAAGACACAGGAGGGTCCCTGTCAGGCGTGGGAACCTGGCAGGTGCCTAACGAACAGAGCAGAACGTTACGGAACTGCGCCTGCACACCCCGCGGCGGTATCCTAAGAAAGTGACACGAAGGGAAGGATATTGTGGAACAGTGAGAAACGAGATCAAGCACAAAGGAGAGCCAGTAGGAGTCGTGCCGTGAGACCGAGGCAACATCCTACTGAGACGCGTAGCCAGTGGCCGGAACACCGCAGGAGTAACTGACTCTAGGCCTTACTTCGAACTCCGCAGGACAGTTAATTATAGGTTGGCTGTCTACCTTAAATTTCCTACAAAGACATAGGGGGCAACGAGTGGAGAGGGGCGTCTCTAGGGTCCCGGAAGAGCTCCGAGCCTTCCCGTCATACGGGTGCGTCCTAGCCATAACATACCTGGGGAACGAGAAACTAGTAACATCTGGAACTAACGAGAGAGAAATAAAGAGAACTAGAAAGTACGAACGAACGAGAACAGCAGTTGTGAGGACTATTCCGAATGCTCAGCAGGGTAGCACTACAACACACAGGCGCTAGTGGTAGGCACTGATTTCCACCTGCTAAGGGAACTCTGGATGTGCCCATCGGACCGGCCGGTCTCAGAAAGCCCTGTTAAGCGTGCTCTGGATTGAGGATCCTGAAGTCTTCAGTAAAGAGGTAAAGAGACTGCAACCTTGTGTCCTCGTTATTGACTGCACCTCACATCATCTACCTTACTGTGAAGCCCTGGGGACATACTTCACCTGTGGGAAGGTATACCATCCAGCTGCCGTTCCATCACCCCAGCGGACCCTACAGCAGCATCGGTCACCCTGTCCGAACACCACAACTTGGCGTCACGAATCCCTGACAGACTGTACCACCTTTATTGGACGCCCCTTAGCAGGGTCACGGACCGGGTCTAGCCACCATGACAGTCTCTGATCCGAACCAGAGAGGCCCGGTACCGAGAACTCGTGGCCCTGTGTCTGGGGGCGATCCAACTGTCCCTGACTCCCATGAAATCTTTATCTGTTTTCCTGAACTAATACAAAGAAGTCCTATGAGTAAGAGAAATTTTACATATTCATGCTCGTTTACACGGTCAAGAATCTGAACATCTGGAAATTTTTGCAATGTGAAGCTGCAGATAACATGAATTTTGTTTTTTGCCAGTGGAAGAGGGTGTTTCTCCAGAGTTCGTACCCAAGCAATAAGAAAAGTAAGGCATTTTTAGTGATCTGCAAAAATGTCCAATTACCACGGTAGTTTGCTGTTTTCCAAATATGTCCACCAATAGCCTTGTCTGCTTAAAACTGAGAGAATAAAGGCTACAAAAACTAAACGATTTTACTGACTGCTGAATAACAAGCGAGAGTTAAGAATTTGGATTCATGGGTTAATCATTGGGATCCTTGCAGAATTGTATGCAAAACAGGCAACCAAAATGTTTACAATGTTAACGTTATAATAATCATGTATATATATATAATTATAATACGCACGGTGGCTTAGTGGTTAGCACTGCAGCTTTGCAGCGCTGGAGTTCTGGGATCAAATCCCACCAAGGACAACATCTGTAAAGAGTTTGTATGTTCTCTCTGTGTTTGCGTGGGTTTCCTCCGGGCACTCCAGTTTCCTCCCACATTCCAACCACATACTGATAGGGATTCTAGATTGTGAGCTCCATTGATAATGTCTGTAAAGCGCTGCGGAATATGTTAGCGCTATATAAAATTAAAGATTATTATTATTTATATAGTGGCAACATATTCTGCTGCACTTTACAATTAAAGCAAGCCTATCAGCAAGATTTTGCTAAGTAAACTACAGACAGTGTCAGGTTGGCGATGTTATAATGATTAAAATACCTGGGGTGAAGAAATCCATCTTGTGGTTGTTGTGTAGGCAGAGTCTTTCTACTCTAGTTTCTAGTCAGAGAAACCAAGGAAAGACTTGCCCACAGGCCTCCCCAAAGCACAGTCTGTCTCTATGATGAGGAACATGTTTGTGCTTTGGGGCGGCCTGTGGGCAGGTCTTTCTTTGGTTTCTATGGCTTAGAGCAGGAAGATAAGTCTCTGCCTACAGTCCTGTCCAGAGCACGGCCATCTTATTAACTGAAAACTTCTAACACTGACTACACAAGAACCATAAGATGGATTTCTTCATCCCAGGCATAATTTTAATCAGTTTAACAGCACCAACCAGACAGTGTCTGCAGGTTACTTAGCAAAATCCTGCTGACAGGTTTGCTTTAATTGGGGACATGTAGAAATAAAAAAGACAATACAAAGTAACACATAGTTCAACAGTTACAGGAGGAGTGAGGATCCTACTTGCAAGTAGGGTTGAGCGACTTTTAGTTTTTTAGGGTCGAGTCGGGTTTCGCGAAACACGACTATCTCAAGTCGAGTCGAATCGGCCGATTTTCGCAAAAAGTCGGGGATCGACCGAAACACGAAACCCAATGCAAGTCAATGGGGGAGCATAGTCGGCAGTGAGTGGAGGCCAGGAAAACATGTACAGTGCCCATTTTAATGGCAAAAACATACATTCTTGTTACTGAAGCTTGTCAATCTTAATTTACCTTATAATAATAGTAAGGCATTGGAAATTGGGGGTCATTTGGCTAAAGTTGTGGGGGGTAGGGCTGGTTCAAGTATTTAGTGGGCCCAGGAAATCTGGACCACGTCACAGCAGTGGAGCAGGGAGAGGTAAGTATTTCAACTTTGCAAGTGCTGTGATCCTGAGCAAGCAGGGGGGGCCCACTCGTTGGCATTGGCACTGGCACAGGACCCCTCAAAGTACGGCAGTGTGTTTGCACGGCGGGGGTGCCTCCCACCGGCAGCGACACTTTTGCGTACAATGAGGGGCCCTGTGCCAGTGATGTCGCCAACGAGTATTCCTCCCCCCACCTGATGAAGGAACCTGCACTTTCATCTGCACCTTCCTCTTTGTCCCCGTGTAAGGTGGTATGGTATGCAGGAAGGGGAACCTGACTTTCAGCAGGGTCACAATCTTGCTGTGTAGCGTGCACGGGGAATGTTGCGTTATGGGTCATTGTACCAGCAGACTCATCTATCACTGGCTGGGCAATGGGCAGGATGAGGAGGAAACACAGATATAGGCCCAAAGAATAAAGTGGGCTAAATGCAGTTCAAAATTGGTAACAGGACTAACCAGGGGGCATTGCTTTGTTCAGTGGAGTACAACTGTAATGAGAGGCTGACACAGTGAGTAGGCCCAAATCAGTAAGTAGGCTAAATGCAGTTCAAAATTGGTAACAGAAGTAAACAGGCGGCACTGGTTTGTTCAGTGGAGGAGAACATCAAGGAGCGGCAGACACCGATAGTAGGCCCCAACCCAACTAGTAGGCCAAATGCAGTCTAACATTAACAACTACTTAACGAGAGCCTGAAAATGGAATTTCAGGACAGGAAACCAGGAGAACAGCAAGGAGCGGCAGACACTGTTAGTAGGCCCCAACCCAACTAGTAGGCCAAATGCAGTTGTTCCATTTAACAACTATATAACAAGAGCCTGAAGATAGAAGCTCAGGAAAGGCAACCAGGAGAACACCTTGGAGCGGCAGACACTGTTAGTAGGCCCCAACCAAACTAGTAGCCCCACTGCAGTTTTAAAATTCCGATAGGCTGAAAACCTGAAAATTGCAGGTCATTTTTTTAAAGAGGACAGCTGTATTGAGTGGCGCAGCCAGACACTGCAAGTAGGCCTTACACCACAAAGTTGGCTCGACGCAGGTTTAAAAAAGGTTACATGGGTACACGGTCTTCATTGGTATGCTCAGTGGAGGACAATTGGAAGGAGGGACCGCAGAAAGACTTAGTAGGCCTAAAACAACAAAATAGGCTCTATGCAGCTTCGATTATGTGGCAACCTGGAGAACACCTTGGAGCGGGAGACACCGTCTCTACAAGCCAGACCCAACTTGTAGGCCTAATGCAGTGTTGTTTCAACAACTACTTAATGAGAGCTAAAAGATTGAAGCTATGGAGAGACAACCTGGAGAACACCATGGAGAGGCAACCTGGAGAACACCTTGGAGCGGGAGACACCGTCTCTACAACCCAGACCCAACTTGTAGGCCTAATGCAGTGTTGTTTCAACAACTACTTAACAAGAGCATGAAGATTGAAGCTATGGAGAGGCAACATGGAGAACACCTTGGAGCGGGAGACACCGTCTCTACAACCCAGACCCAACTTGTAGGCCTAATGCAGTGTTGTTTCAACAACTACTTAACAAGAGCATGAAGATTGAAGCTAGGGAGAGGCACCCTGGAGAACACCTTGGAGCGGCAGACACCGTCTCTACAACCCAGACCCAACTTGTAGGCCTAATGCAGTGTTGTTTCAACAACTACTTAACAAGAGCATGAAGATTGAAGCTATGGAGAGGCAACCTGGAGAACACCTTGGAGCGGGAGACACCATCTCTACAAGCAAGACCCAACTTGTAGGCCTAATGCAGTGTTGTTTCAACAACTACTTAACAAGAGCATGAAGATTGAAGCTATGGAGAGGCAACCTGGAGAACACCTTGGAGCGGCAGACATCGTCTCTACAACCCAGACCCAACTTGTAGGCCTAATGCAGTGTTGTTTCAACAACTACTTAACAAGAGCTTCAAGATAGAAGTGAAGGAGAGGCAACAGAGAGAACACCTTGGAGCGGAAGACTCAGTATGTAGACCACAACGAAACTTGTGGCCCCAATGCAGTTTTATAATTCTGACAAGCTGAAAATCCGCCATTTTTTTTTTAGAGGAGGACAGCTGTATTAAGTGGCGCAGACAGACACTGCTAGTAGGCCTTACACCACAAAGTAGGCTCACTGCAGGATGACAAAAAGTTACATGGGTACACGGTCGGCATTGGTGTGCTCAGCGGAGGACAAATGGAAGGAGGGACCGCAGACAGACTTAGTAAGCCTAAAATAAAAAAAATTAGCCTCAAAGCAGTTTCAATTATCTTGCAGGGGTACACAGGCATCATTGTTGTATTCAACGGAGGACAATTGGAAGGAGGGACCGCAGACAGACTTAGTAGGCCTAAAATAAAAAAATTAGGCTCAAAGCAGTTTGAATTATCTTGCAGAGGTACACAGGCAGCATTGGTGTGCTCAGCGGAGGACAAATGGAAGGAGGGACCGCAGACAGACTTAGTAAGCCTAAAATAAAAAAAATTAGCCTCAAAGCAGTTTCAATTATCTTGCAGGGGTACACAGGCAACATTGGTGTGTTCAGCGGAGGACAATTGGAAGGAAGGACCGCAGACAGACTTAGTAGGCCTAAAATAAAAAAAATTAGCCTCAAAGCAGTTTCAATTATCTTGCAGGGGTACACAGGCATCATTGTTGTATTCAACGGAGGACAATTGGAAGGAGGGACCGCAGACAGACTTAGTAGGCCTAAAATAAAAAAATTAGGCTCAAAGCAGTTTGAATTATCTTGCAGAGGTACACAGGCAGCATTGGTGTGGTCAGCGGAGGATGATTGGAAGGAGTGTCTGACACAGTTAGTACTCCCCAAAAATAAACAGATGTTAATGTCTCGCAAAACAACAAAACCAAAAAACAAAAGGGTGGCATAGGTACAGGGGTGGGCTCCTCTGCTGAGTTTCAAACATAGTAATTTGGCGCTAAGTATTTACTGGTGTCAATATAGGACACTGACCCTGACTATTTTAACTAGCATCATACATGTCAACAAATTGGTATTGTCAGTGCCAGGCATTGAAGGATGTCAGCGCATAGACTAAACATTGTTGGAGCTGTGAGAGATAATTTTGCAAGTGGTAGAGCACTGTTTGAGCTGGGGGGGACTCTCTTGTGGCCGGCGGTACAGGCCCAGGGCCCCTCATCTTACAACGGTGTTTCTGACATTGGGTGCTCACCACCACCGCCAGAGACACTTTATTGTACTATGAGGGACCCAGTTGCAGTGCCGTCGACCAAAAGCGGGCACACCCACCTCTACAGACAAACGGCACTCTCACGGGTGCTTGCGCCAAGTGGCGCGACCACGGCCCCATGGGGAGAGTTAGCCCATTTAGGGAGGTGTAAACATGTTGTGTGCTGGACAAACAGCTGCTGCAAATTAAGAGATTGGAGCAGTCAGTAAGACGAGTCCACAAGCAAGACCTTTTTATAGGAAAGCTAAGTGTCAGCCGGGAAAGGTGGGGCAAAATAATTCGAAATCCATGAGTGGTTCATTTTAATGAAGGTTAGATCATCAACATTTTGGGTAGCCAGGCGAGTCCTTTTTTCGGTCAATATTGAACCAGCAGCACTAAATACTCTTTCTGATAGCACACTAGCTGCTGGGCAAGCAAGCTCCTGCAATGCATATTCTGCCAATTCAGGCCAGGTGTCTATTTTGGATGCCCAGTAATCAAATGGGAATGATGGTTGAGGGAGAACATCGATAAGGGATGAAAAATAGTTAGTAACCATACTGGGCAAATGTTGTCTCCTGTCACTTTGAATTGATGCTGCAGTACCTGTCCTGTCTGCGGTCATTGCGAAATCACTCCACAACCTGGTCAGAAAACCCCTCTGTCCAACGCCACTTCTGATTTGATCAACTCTAACACCTCTGCCCTGTTGCCCACTGCAGCTCGTGTGAGAACCATCACCGGCGCTGTGTGCTGGGAATGCCTGAATCAAACGGTCTACAAGAGTTGCTTGTTTGGTTGCTAATATTTGTTCGATGTTCTCATGTGGCATGATATTTTGCAATTTGCCTTTATAGCGAGGATCAAGGAGGCAGGACAACCAGTAATCGTCATCAGTCATCATTTTAATAATGCGTGGGTCCCTTTTGAGGATATGTAAGGCATAATCCGCCATGCGGGCCAAAGTCCCAGTTGTCAAATCTGCGGTTGTGCT
Source organism: Ranitomeya imitator (assembly GCF_032444005.1). NCBI lineage: Eukaryota > Metazoa > Chordata > Amphibia > Anura > Dendrobatidae > Ranitomeya > Ranitomeya imitator. The sequence continues at coordinate 90,877 of NW_027193920.1, read as the reverse complement.
GGGTTGAGGGGCAGTTTCAGGCAAATCTGTTATGACCTGGTGGTCAGGACAATAATGGACCTGGTGGTTAAGAGCACACAGAATGACCTGATAGTTTCTGATAATAAAGGACGAGCTCTGGGACGTGGGAACTCTGCTGACCGCAATCCCTAATCCTATCAAACACACTAGAAATAGCCGTGGATTGCGCCTAACGCTCCCTATGCAACTCGGCACAGCCTAAGGAACTAGCTAGCCCTGAAGATAGAAAAATAAAGCCTACCTTGCCTCAGAGAAATTCCCCAAAGGAAAAGGCAGCCCCCGACATATAATGACTGTGAGTAAAGATGAAAATACAAACACAGAGATGAAATAGATTTAGCAAAGTGAGGCCCGACTTACTGAACAGACCGAGGATAGGAAAGGTTACTTTGCGGTCAGCACAAAAACCTACAAAAAGACCATGCAGAGGGCGCAAAAAAGACCCTCCACACCGACTCATGGTGCGGAGGCGCTCCCTCTGCGTCCCAGAGCTTCCAGCAAGCAAGACAACAATAAAAATAGCGAGCTGGACAGAAAAATAGCAAACCAAAGAAATACAAGCTGGAACTTAGCTTCTGCTGGGAAGACAGGTCACAAGAACGATCCAGGAGTGAACTAGACCAATACTGGAACATTGACAGGTGGCATGGAGCAAAGATCTAAGTGGAGTTAAATAGAGCAGCCAGCTAACGAATTACCTCGTCACCTGAGGAAGGAAACTCAGAAACACCCACCAGAGGAAGTCCATGGACAGAACCAGCCGAAGTACCATTCATGACCACAGGAGGGAGCCCGACAACAGAATTCACAACACAAATCTACGTCACTTGTCTCCCTAAAAAACCCTGAACCCGGCCTTGCAACGCCACCAGTTGCTATTGGCCCCGGAGAAGCTTCCTCATACAAAAAATACTCATCCCCATCATCCCCCTCGTCCTCCTCCTCTTCGCCCGCTACCTCGTCCTACAACAACCAAAGAAAATCGCAGTCACTGAATCCAATAAAAATATCTTTATTACAAAAAATGTCTAAAAATACATACAAAACACCAGACAAATAGTGCTAGTAGAACCAGCAGATGACAATGAACATGCCACAAACAGCATAAGAAAGCAGTCACCCAAGGTACGGTGACCCCTGCAATGGAACAGAACCCACCAGCTGGCACAGCAAAGCACCCATCGCCTCATGTCAATCACCCACTGCTCATACAGTTATCAGCAGTGCCACCAAACAGAGGGGCTAAATAGTATCATAGGTAATACATACGGATATAGAACGAGGCATGTGGACACAGTGGTAAACTGTGCATATTACCTGCCGCGATGGATCCGGACCAGCGCAGGGGACACCGGGACACCCCGAAGCGTGTTTCGGTAGCTGTACCTTCCTCAGGGGCGCACGGTCCTGTAGACTGCCCTGACCAGACAATGGCTGACTGTCATCAAGGCTTCCCTCGGCTGCAGACGCCTGCTCCTTTATGTGCATCAAACTTTGCATCAGCAGACGCATTAGGGGGATGCTCATGCTTATTATGGCATTGTCTGCACTAACCAGCTGTGTGCATTCCTCAAAACACTGAAGGACTTGACACAGGACTTGTACCTTCGACCACTGCACACCTGAGAACTCCATTCAAGTAATAAAGTGACAGCGCTCCATCCAGGTGTATAATCAAAAACGAGTGGATTTATTAAGCCATATAGTAGCAACGTTTCGACCCTGGTGGGTCTTTGTCAAGCATGGTCGAAACGTTGCTACTATATGGCTTAATAAATCCACTCGTTTTTGATTATACACCTGGATGGAGCGCCGTCACTTCATTACTTGAATTTTCGATGGTCCTAGTCGGTTCCCTGGACCTGGACGGGCGCACCGACCTGTGAGTGCTGTCAGCCATCTTTTTTCTACCTGACAACTCCATGTCTGCCATCCAACTGCCTGCCCATGTATGTGTATCCTCCCACAAATACATAACAGCACGCTTCTGTTCGCACAGTCTCTGAAGCATGTGCAGTGTGGAGTTCCACCTTGTTGCAACGTCGATGATTAGGTGATGCTGGGGAAGGTTCAAAGACCGCTGATGGTTCTGCATACGGCTGGAGTGCACGGGAGAACGGCGGATATGCGAGCAAAGTCTGCGCACTTGCAGGAGCAGGTCGGGTAACCCCGGATAACTTTTCAGGAAGCACTGCACCACCAGGTTTAAGGTGTGAGCCAGGCAAGGAATGTGTTTCAGTTGTGAAAGGGCTATGGCAGCCATAAAATTCTTTCCGTTATCACTCACTACCTTGCCTGCCTCAAGATGTACAGTGCCCAGCCATTACTGAGTTTCTTTCTGCAAGAACTCAGACAGAACTTCCGCGGTGTGTCTGTTGTCTCCCAAACACTTCATTGCCAATACAGCCTGCTGACGCTTCCCACTAGGTGTCCCATAATGGGACACCTCGTGTGCAACAGTGGCAGCTGCGGATGGATTGCTCGTGCGACTGCGGTCTGTGGACGAGCTCTTGCTTCTGCAGGAGGACGAGGGGGGGCGAACGCCTACAGCCAACTGTTTCCTAGACCGTGGGCTAGGCAGAACTGTCCCAATATTGCTGTCCCCTGTGGACCCTGCATCCACCACATTAACCCAGTGAGCCGTGATGGACACGTAACGTCCCTGGCCATGCCTACTGGTCCATGCATCTGTTGTCCGGTGCACCTTCATACTCACAGATTGCCTGAGTGCATGGACGATGCGGTCTTTTACATGCTGGTGGAGGGCTGGGATGGCTTTTCTCGAAAAGAAGTGTCGACTGGGTAGCTCGTAGCGTGGTTCTGCGTAGTCCATCAGGGCTTTGAAAGCTTCGCTTTCAACTAACCGGTAGGGCATCATCTCTAATGAGATTAGTCTAGCAATGTGGGCGTTCAAACCCTGTGTACGCGGATGCGAGGATGAGTACTTCCTTTTCCTAACGAGAGTCTCATGTAGGGTGAGCTGGACTGGAGAGCTGCAGATCATGGAACTAGCGGGGGTGCCGGTGGACATGGCAGACTGAGAGAGGGTTGGAGATGGTATTCTTGCTGATGCCCTACATGCAGTGTTTCCTACTACGAAACTGGTGATTCCCTGACTGCTTTGGCCTGGCGACGAAATCTGCACATTTGCTGCAGGTGGTGCGGGAAATGGTGGGCTTACAGTGAGGGAAAGGATGTAGCGTTGCTGACTAGCTTCATTGGCCGAGGGTACTACAACCTTAAGGGACGTTTGGTAGTGAGTCCAGGCTTGCAAATGCATGGTGGTTAAATGTCTACGCATGCAACTTGTATTTAGACTTTTAAGATTCTGACCTCTGCTTAAGGTAGTTGAACATTTTTGACAGATGACTTTGTGCTGATCACTTGGATGTTGTTTAAAAAAATCCAAGACTGCACTCTTTCTACTATCGGATACCTTTTCAGGCATTGCAGACTGAGCTTCTTTAACCGGATGTCCACGCTGTCCTACAACTGGTTTTGCCACGCGTTTTTGGCCAGATACGGGCCTGGCAGATGGAACCTGTTGCGATGTTGATGCCTTCTGCGGCTCCTCCTCCTCCACTTCAGAGCTACTGCCACCTGCACCCTGTTCCCCCAATGGCTGCCAATCGGGGTCAACAACTGGGTCATCCATGACCTCCTCTTCTATCTCGTGTGCAACTTCGTCTGTGTCACCGTGTAAGCCGGTGGTATAGCGTTCGTGACAGGGCACCATAGTCTCATCAGGGTCTGATTCTGGATCAGTACACTGCGAGGGCAATGTTGTGGTCTAAGTCAAAGGAACAGCATAGTAATCTGGCTGTGGCTGTGCATATGTGCACTCCATGTCCGATTCAACTTGTAATGGGCATGGCCTGTTAACTGTTTCACTTTCTAACCCAGGAACGGTATGTGTAAAGAGCTCCATGGAGTAACCCGTTGTGTCGCCTGACGCATCCTTCTCTGTTGTTCTTGGTGAAGAAGACAAGGAAGCGACTTGTCCCTGACAGTGAACATCCACTAACGATGCGCTGCTTTTACATTTAGAAGTTTCAGAAGAGGAGGCGAAAGAGCTAGAGGCTGAGTCAGCAAGGAAAGCCAAAACTTGTTCTTGCTGCTCCGGCTTTAAAAGCGGTTTTCCTACTCCCAGAAAAGGGAGCATTCGAGGCCTTATGTAGCCAGACGACGAACCTGGCTCAACAACTCGAGACTTAGGTGCTATATTGCTTTTCCCACGACCACCTGATGCTCCACCAGCACTACCATCATTATCAGCTGGCAATGACTGCCCACGGCCACGACCTCTTCCACCAGACTTCCTCATTGTTTGAAAAACGTAACCAAACTAACGGTATTTGTTACTGTAAAACCAGTTACAAGGTGAACTCAAACTTCTGTTGGATTTATATATCCCTTTATAGGTGGGTCAGACTGCAGGGAAAATCAGGCCCAATGTATAACAGTACACAGCTTCAGTAGCAGACAGATATGCCACTAACAGGAATGACGCTGATGCAGACTGTTGTGAATTCTGTGGCCAAGCTCCCTCCTGTGGTCGTGAGTGGTACTTCGGCTGGTTCTGTCTATGAGCTTCCTTTGGTGGATGAGAGTTTTACTGCGGCTTCTGAGTTTCCTTCCTCAGGTGATGAGGTTAAGTTGTTAGGTGCTGCTCTATTTAACTCCACCTGGTGCTTTGATCCTGGCCTCCAGTCAATGTTCTACTATTGGTCTTGCTTCCTCCTGGATCGTTCCTGTGGCCTTTCTATCCTGCATAAGCTAAGTTCTGCTTGTGTTATTTTTGTTTGCTATATTTTCTGTCCAGCTTGCTATATTGGTTTTTCTTGCTTGCTGGAAGCTCTGAGACGCAGAGGGAGCACCTCCGTACCGTTAGTCGGTGCGGAGGGTCTTTTTGCCCCTCTGCGTGGTTGTTTGTAGGTTTTTGTGTTGACCGCAAAGCTATCTTTCCTATCCTCGGTCTATTCAGTAAGTCGGGCCTCACTTTGCTAAATCTATTTCATCTCTGTGTTTGTATTTTCATCTTTACTCACAGTCATTACATGTGGGGGGCTGCCTTTTCCTTGGGGAATTTCTCTGAGGCAAGGTAGGCTTTATTTTTCTATCTTCAGGGCTAGTTAGTTTCTCAGGCTGTGCCGAGTTGCATAGGGAGCGTTAGGCGCAATCCACGGCTACCTCTAGTGTGGTGTGATAGGATTAGGGATTGCGGTCAGCAGAGTTTCCACGTCTCAGAGCTCGTCCGATGTTTTTGGTAAATGTCAGGTCACTTTGTGTGCTCTGAACTTCAAGGTCCATTGTGGTTCTGAATTACCTGTTCATAACAGCAGACACTAACAATTCAAATCTCCCCCTTTTTATTTTTTTCTGGGAGAATATTGAAGAAATGTGGCCCACTCTCATACAGTATATGTTCTGTGGCACAAAATTTGAGACAGGTGGCACACACAGGAGTGGCACTGATGCAGAAATGCCAATCTTAATCTCCCACATTTTTTTTTTTTCAGGGAGAATTTAAAAGAAATCTGACCCAGTATTACACACTAGGTTTAATGTGGCACACAATTTGAGACAGGTGGCACACACAGGAGTGGCACTGAAGCAGAAATGCCAATCTTAATCTCCCACTATTTTTTTTTCAGGGAGAATTTAAAAGAAATCTGACCCAGTATTACACACTAGGTTTAATGTGGCACACAATTTGAGACAGGTGGCACACACAGGAGTGGCTCTGAAGCAGAAATGCCAATCTTAATATCCCACAATTTTTTTTTTCAGGGAGAATTTAAAAGAAATCTGGCCCAGTATTACACACTAGGTTTAATGTGGCACACAATTTGAGACAGGTGGCACACACAGGAGTGGCACTGAAGCAGAAATGCCAATCTTAATCTCCCACTATTTTTTTTTCAGGGAGAATTTAAAAGAATTCTGACCCAGTATTACACATTAGGTTTAATGTAGCACACAATTTGAGACAGGTGGCACACACAGGAGTGGCACTGAAGCAGAAATGCCAATCTTAATCTCCCACTATTTTTTTTTCAGGGAGAATTTAAAAGAATTCTGACCCAGTATTACACACTAGGTTTAATGTGGCACACAATTTGAGACAGGTGCCACACACAGGACTGCCACTGATACAGATTTGCCAATTTTAATCTGCACTCTTTTCTTCTTCAGGGAGACTAGTGAATAAATCTGGGCCACTGTATTAGAGTATATTTTCTGTGGCAGAAAGTGGCTTGAAGAGATATAACGAAACAAAAAAAAAAGGGACTGTCCTACAATTACTATCTCCCTGCAGTAATCTCAGCAATGTATGGCAGGCAGCAACAACAAGGAGTGGACTGCTGCACAAAAAAAGTCAACAGTGTGGACAAACAAACAAGGAAGCTGTGCAGAAAGGAAGGAGCAACAGGACTTGTGCTTTGAAAAAAGCAGTTGGTTTGCACAGTGGTGTACAAACAGCAATGCAGCTATCTGGGAGCCTTCTAGGGCAGCCCAATGAGCTACAGCGCTGAGGAAAAAAAAATGTAGCTTCCACTATCCCTGCAAACAAATGGTGGTGTTGGACAGTGGAAATCGCAACAGCACAAGCGGTTTGGGGGTTAATGGACCCTGCCTAACACTATCCCTGCTTCTGACGAAGCGGCAGCTACCTCTCCCTATGCTCAGATCAGCAGCAGTAAGATGGCGGTCGGCGGGAACGCCCCTTTATAGCCCCTGTGATGCCACAGAAAGCAAGCCAATCACTGCAATGCCCTTCTCTAAGATGGTGGGGACTGAGATCTATGTCATCAATCTGCCCACACTCTGCGTCCACCTTCATTGGATGAGAAATGGCGCTTTTCGCGTCATTGAAACGCGACTTTGGCGCGAAAGTCGCGTACCGCATGGCTGACCCCACACAGGGATCGGGTTGGGTTTCATGAAACCCGACTTTGCCAAAAATCGTCGACTTATGAAAATGACCGACCCGTTTCGCTCAACCCTACTTTCAAGATTACAATCTATAAGTAAATGGACGGTAAAATACTGTGCCTTGAAAAAGTATTCATGCCTCATTACCTTTTCCACATTTTTTCACATGACATCCAGAAGCTTAAAGTGTAACCATAGTTTTATTTTTTTTTCATAAATCAATAGTACACATTAAAATAAGAAACTTTGGAATATATCTTATCAGAGATATCTGCTTCTTTCTCTGCAAAAATTGATCAGTAATTATCAAAATTCTCAATTCTGAGGGAGAATCTATATTCACTAAAGACAGATTTTCTCCTTACTGAGATAGATGGCAGCTGTTATGGATGCAATTCTATGTAGATAGGAGGGGAGGAGCTAGAGGCAGAGTTCATCCCCCCTCCTTTCCCTTTTATCTACATAGAATCTTATCAGTAGCATCTTCCACCTCCTATCTCAGTAATGGGAGAGTGTCTTCACTGAATACAGATTTCACCTAGAGAATTGAGGATTTTGATAAACACTGATCAATTTTGGCAGAGAAAGAAGCACCGGGCCCCAGCGGCAGGATTCTGTCTGTGAAGTAACTGAACCTGCGTCAATAGTTAAAAGCATCCAGCCAATTGGAGGATGGCAGGCAGTGGCGTATCTGGGGGGGCAGCCGGGGCATGTGCTCCGGGCGCAGCCGGCAGGGGGGAGCGCAGTCAGGCCGCCTAATGTGGTGGTCCGCAGCATTTCCCCTAGCGGATGCATTCTGCCGCCCCGGTCTGGGAGTCAGCTGTTCCCTGTGCCGACTTTCAAGCTGACAGCCGGCACAGAGAAGCTGCAGAGCGCCGACTCCCAATGGGTGCGGAGGTGGAGGGGGGCCCCGGCAGGGTGGCTGTGGCAGGCAGGGAGAAATCCCTGCAGCTCCGCTGCTTACAAGAGAAAATAGCAGCGGAGCTGCAGCGATCTGTCTTCCTGCTTCCTGCCCGCGCTTCCTCTCACACAGACGCGCCACTGGATGACGTCATCATTCAGCGGCCGGCTGTGTCAGAGGAAGGCGATGGAGTTGCTGCGGCAGAGCGCAAGGGGAGGTGAGAGGGGTGTGTGTGTGTGTGTGTGCGCGCGCGCGTGCATGCGTGTGTGTGTGTTGCGCGCTGCAGGGGAATGTGCAGAGAAGTAAATGGTGTGTGTGTGTAGGAGGAGGAGAGGGCAATGATGGGGATGGTGGTGGAGGAGGAAATGATGGAAGTGGTGGAATCGGCAAGGATGGGGATGGTGGTGGAATGGGCAAGGATGGGGATGGTGGTGGAGGAGGAAATGATGGAAGTAAATTACCCCTGTCCGATGGGCGGGGCCTATTCGCTATTTCTCCCCACCTCCTGTCTTACTCTACGCTCTTCTTTCCTGCGTCGGCAAATAGAGAAGAGTGGGGGAGGAAACCTCCAGCGATTTAATCAAAACAGGAAAATTATCTTTTTGTGTAAAAAAATACCATGATTATGGTTCCTAGCTGAAATGCGTTGGTTGTTCATCCCAGGTCTGGTGACCAGTATTCCTGTCTTTTTTAACGTACTACTGTACCGAATAAAAGTTTTTCATTTTTTTACAAACAGATAATTTTCTTTTTTTATTTCTTCATTGGAGGTTTCCTTCCCCACCTTTATCTATAATAAAGTACTGTTAGGTGAAATATGGGTGGATGAGCATAAAATAAATATATATCAGAATATGCCAAAACTAATGGATATGTATGGTAACAGGAAAGCATATGGCACCAATGCGGTAGAGAAGATAAGTACACAGCAGTGTTAACAGAAAGTGAGAGATGGAAGAACATAGATCCATATAGTCTCCAGCTGGGCCAGTTTAGTTTTGGTATCCTTTATAATTCGGTCAATGCCGATCACGCAAAGTAGATTTGAATCCATGGACTACTTTGAAATGGCGAGGTAAAGGCTTTAACCCCTTTCTGCCATTAGACGTACTATTCCATCCATGTGGGGTGGGCCTTAATTCCCATGGACGGAATAGTACGTCATATGCGATCAGCAGCGCTCACGGGGGGAGCGTCGCCAATCGTGGCTGGGTGTCAGCTGCTTATCGCAGCTGACATCTGGCACTATGTGCCAGGAGCGGTCACGGACCGCCCTCGGCACATTAACCCCCGGCACACTGCAATGAAAGATGATCGCGATGTGCCGGCGGTACAGGGAAGCATCGCGCAGGGAGGGGGCTCCCTGCGGGCTTCCCTGAGCCCCCCCACAGCAACGCGATGTGATTGCGTTGCTGCGAGGGTCTCTCTACCTCCCTCCCTGCTCCAGGCCCAGATTCAAGATGGCCGCGGATCCAGGTCCTGCAGGGAGGGAGGTGGCTTCACAGAGCCTGCTTAGAGCAGGCACTGTGAAGCCTGCAGTGCTGTGAAAACTGTCAGATCATCGATCTGTGATGTCCCCCCCTGGGACAAAGTAAAAAAGTTAAAAAAAATTTTTTCAAAATGTGTAAAAAAAAAAAGAAAAAAATATTCCTAAATAATGAAAAAAAAAATAAATATTATTCCCATAAATACATTTCTTCATCTAAATAAAAAAAAAAACAATAAAAGTGCACATATTTAGTTTGGCCGCGTCCGTAACGACCCGACCTATAAAACTGTCCCACTAGTTAACCCCTTCAGTAAACACTGTAAGAAAAAAAAAACGAGGCAAAAAAACAACGCTTTATTATCATACTGCCGAACAAAAAGTGGAATAACACGCAATCAAAAAAACAGATGTAAATAACCATGGTACCACTGAAAACATCATCTTGTCCCGCAAAAAATGAGCTGCCATACAGCATAATCAGCAAAAAAATAAAAAAGTTATAGTCCTGAGAATAAAGCGATGCAAAAATAATTATTTTTTCTGTAAAATAGTTTTTATCGTATAAAAGCGCCAAAACATAAAAAAATGATATAAATGAGGTGTCGCTGTAATCGTACTAACCCGAAGAATAAAACTGCTTTATCAATTTTACCAAACGCGGAACGGTATAAACGCCTCCCCCCAAAAAAATTCATGAATAGCTGGTTTTTGGTCATTCTTCCCCACAAAAATCGGAATAAAAAGCTATCAAAAAAGTCACATGCCCGAAAATGTTACCAATAAAAACATCAACTTGTCCCGCAAAAAACAAGACCTCACATGACTCTGTGGACCCAAATATGGAAAAATTATAGCTCTCAAAATGTGGTAACGCAAAAAATATTTTTTGCAATAAAAAGCGTCTTTCAGTGTGTGACGGCTGACAACCATAAATATCTGCTAAAAAACTCGCTATAGAAGTAAATCAAACACCCCTTCATCACCCCCTTAGTTAGGGAAAAATTAAAAAAATGTATTTATTTCCATTTTCCCATTAGGGCTAGGGTTAGGGCTAGGGTTAGGGTTAGGGTTAGGGCTAGGGTTAGGGCTAGGGTTAGGGCTAGGGTTAGGGCTAGGGTTAGGGTTAGGGCTAGGGTAAGGGTTAAAAATTAAAAATTGACCTGCCACTAAGATTCTCCAGGTCATTATAAGTACATAGAAATCAAACATGTATAGGTTCTTTTTTTATTTAAGTGGTGAAAACAAGTTCCAAAGTTTGTTCAAAAAATGCGCCATTTTCCGATACCCATAACGTCTCCAATTTTCACGTTCTCAGGTGGGGTGAGAGCTTATTTTTTTTGCGTGTCGAGCTGGCACTGGACATAATGATACCATTTTGGTGCAGATACGATAATTTTGATCATCCGTTATTACATTTTATTGCAGTGTTGCGGCCATCAAAAAATGTAGTTCTGTAGTTTTGACTTTTTTTCTCGTTACGCTGTTTAGCGATCAGGTTAATTCTTTTTTTATGTTGATAGATCGGGTGATTCTGAATGAGGCGATACCAAATATGTGTATGTTAGATTTTTTTAATTGTTTTATTTTGAATGGGACAAAAGGGGGGTGATTTGGACTTTTATATATATATATATATATATATATACTGGATTGTGGCCCGATTCTAACGCATCGGGTATTATAGAATATGCATGTCCCCGTAGTATATGGACAATGATGATTCCAGAATTCGTGGCAGACTGTGCCCGTCGCTGATTGGTCGAGGCAACCTTTATGACATCATCGTCGCCATGGCAACCATTATGACATCATCGTCGCTGTGCCCGTTGCTGGCGGCCTCGACCAATCAGACGCGGGATGTCTACGTCCTTTATGACATCATCGTCGCTGTGCCTGTCGCTGATTGACCAATCAGAGACACGGGATTTCCAGGACAGACAGACAGAAAGACAGACAGACAGACGGAAAAACCCTTAGACAATTATATATATAGATTTGTAACATTTTTAAAAACTTATTTTTTAACTTTTGGCATCCTTCTTTAGTCTCCATGGGAGACTAGAAGCTGCCATAACCCGATCGGTTCTGCTACATACAGGTGATGATCAGAAAAATAAATAAATACATAAACGTGTTTGGTTGAGTTTCCTCCGGGTACTCCGGTTTTCTCCCACATTCCAAAGACATACTGATAGGGAATTTAGATTGTGAGCCCCATCGGGGACAGCAATGATAATGTGTGCAAGCTGTAAAGCGCTGAAGAATATGTTAGCGCTATATAAAAATATAGATTATTATTATTAAACGCAATTTTCAGCTTGTAGACATAACAGTTTGTCACTAACAGGAATATATCCATATCTAAAATACTTTTAACCCTGCTGTTCTGTTCGGGTCATGGTGACCCGAACAGACTTTTTGCGGCCATGTAGATTTTTTTCTGTAAGTCTATAAAATTTGAGACTCCTTGACTTTTCCTCATTTGGGGGGACCTACCTACGAGTATTTTTTTTTTTTGGTTACTTTTTGCTACACGCAAAAAGTTACACTTGTTGTGTTCGGGTCATAGTGACCCGACATCGTTTTTTACAGCTGTGAGGCCATATTTTCAATGAAATAAAGGAGTTATAACCTCAGTTGGGTCTATTTATTGCATCTACTATTGTATATCAATTGATTTATTTCCTAAATTATTTCAATGGGGTCGTACACTTGCTCTACCGGGGGTATGCATTGAGATCTGCGCAGCATAAAAATGGCTTTATATTGATTATTTTTGGTGCGCAGTCTATTCTAAAATGTAGAGTGCATCCGGAGAGATCACTAGGTCTGCACTACACGTGTATACTATGCGCAGAATGGACTGCTCAGAACGCGCTGTCTAAGATGTTTTTTTTTGTAAAGCTGAGCTGTAAAGTCTTGCAAATAATATTTTTTGCTAAGTAAGTCTGTCTTCCTGGCTTATCTGCTTGTTTTCAGAAGGGTTCTTATCTTCTCTGCTCTTATCAGTACACATATGCTAGCCCAGACATGTTACCTTTCAGTTTTTTGTTTTTTTTTTACAAAATATGTGTAGTTTTCTATTTTCGTTTTGCTCATTGGATGGATCTGTTTTTTCAGAATAAAAACAAAAAAAAAGATTTCTAGTTCATTTTTCTTTTCTTTTTTTTACTACCAAACATGTTCACAAACAGTCTAGTAAGCAAAAAGTATAAAAAAAAATGGAGTTAGAGTGTCTAAAATCAAGGTTTAATAAGCCGGGTCATAGTGACCCGGAACACTACAAGTGTATAGTAAATGCAAACAAAACAGCAGGGTTAATGTCACATAGTAATGCGTTTATAATCTCTTATTTTATTTTTCCAGAAATAATCTGATCAACTTTATTTTTACGTGTAAAAAAGGGGGTGTATCCCTAATAGAATTATTGGGATATATGACACAAATTAAATGGAAAACAAAAGATTTACTGACAAAAGATATTCGTCATACAAGTAGTAAGAGTGATCTTCAGTGATTTATAGTCAAGATCAAACAATGAAAAAAGAAAAAGGGTAAAAAGAAGGAAATAGAAAAAAGGCAAATGGAGACAATAAAGGATCATTTTAGACATGTATAACAATGAGCAAAAGAAAAAACAGTAGAAAAAGAAATAGAATATGTTTTGGGATCAGGTGATTATGGCGCCATGCACAAATTTCCACAACAACCCTATCTCATCCCTTGGTGGCCTCTACCTACCTTTCTTCCGTGTTCATCATTGTGTGAACAGCAAAGTATAGAGACTGGGAACCTATAGAACAGACCTGTTCAGGCTCCGACGAGTGAGAAGCGGTTTCCCAACTCTTGCTTGCAAAAGCTAAATTTTTCGGGCCCTATGACACCTCCCTCATTCCTGGAAACTTGTTTCTACTTAGGCTGCTGTCACTGATGGCCCTTTACACTGACGAGCAAAAAGGTAACAATGTTTTGAACTTTTTCAGGCTCCATATGTCACCAACCACTACTGCTTTGAATGTGAAATTTCCATCATTTTATAGACAGACATAAATTTGGCTTGCAACTATTTTGCATATGACTAGTTATCCAGATCCTTGTCATGTTACTGCATATTACTGTTTTGCTCCTGGTGATGGAAACATCGTTTTCCTCCTGTAAACTTCAAATTACAACCTGTTCTCACATTACCGCAGTGCATTACTAGATTGATACCCAAGAGAAAGGTCAGTGGTTCGAATCAAGGAGCAACCATGAAGAAGATTTTCCAAGAAAAATTAAACAGCATCATCCAGCTCATCGACAGTGGTCTCTGGGCCAATAATATTTCCAAACTGCATCATGTGAATGCCATGGCAGTTGGGAGAATACAAAATAAAGTCCGTCCATCCATTCAAAAGCCAAAAGTTAGATGTCCAGGCAAAATATTGAGCCATCAAATCGGCTCATTGCAAGGTCTATCAGTCTAGCATTACAAACACGGTAGTGGAGGTGGCTCGTATGCTTTGTAAAAATGAGATCCAAGATGTCCATGCAAGCACCATGCATTGCACATTACACAAATCTGGAATGATGGCCCGAAAAAAGGTTGAGGAAGCCTCAACTTCAATATTGTCAAAATAACAAACTACTCAAGTTTGCAAAAAAGTATGAAAAGTGGACAGTAGAAGATTGGAAACGGGTGATTTGGAGCAATGAGACAAAATTGAGACATTGTGGAGGTTTGTTTGAGATCCAGCATACTGTACGTAAAGGGTGCACAAGGGCTATTGTGCCCACTTGCCCTGGCCCATGTTTTATGTCCCTGACAAACTGGTGTGTTTAACATGTACTGCTGCTAAATTGTATATAATTATCAAATGTTATGTGTACTGTAAGATTGTTAATGTCATGTATTTATGTTATTGTCTAGAGAAAGTGCAGTATTCAGATTAAAACAAAATCCAGCTCACCATACCGACATTCCCAAGAGCTCGGAGCACGGAACCGCTGTGTCAGGGCATAGACGAACAGGAAAGAGAAGGAGATCCAGCTCAACGAAATAGTGAAAAATCCATAGTTTATTTCACTTAAAATATAGTGAAAGGACAAAACATCAGCATACAAAAAAATATTATAAAACCAAGGTCAACGCGTTTCCGGTGACTAAGCACCCTTAATCGTGATTAAGGGTGCTTAGTCACCGGAAACGCGTTGACCTTGGTTTTATAATATTTTTTTGTATGCTGATGTTTTGTCCTTTCACTATATTTTAAGTGAAATAAACTATGGATTTTTCACTATTTCGTTGAGCTGGATCTCCTTCTCTTTTTAGTATTCAGATTGGCCCACTAGAGGGGGCACAATAGTATAAGGGTACCGTCACACATAACGATATCGTTAACTATATTGTTACTTTTTGTGACGTAGCAACGATATCGTTAACTAAATCGTTATGTGTGACAGCGACCAACGATCAGGCCCCTGCTGGGAGATCGTTGGTCGCTGGGGAAAGTCCAGCACTTTATTTTGTCGCTGGATCTCCCGCTGACATCGCTGAATCGGCGTGTGTGACGCCGATTCAGCGATGTCGTCACTGGTAACCAGGGTAAACATCGGGTTACTAAGCGCAGGGCCGCGCTTAGTAACCCGATGTTTACCCTGGTTACCGTTGTAAATGTAAAAAAACAAACACTACATACTTACATTCCCGTTGTCTGGTCATGTCCCTCGCCTTCAGCTTCCCGCACTGACTGGTGAGCGCCGGCCAGCCGTAAAGCAGAGCACAGCGGAGGCGAGGGACCTGACCAGACACTGGGAATGTAAGTATGTAGTGATTGTTTTTTTACATTTACAACGGTAACCAGGGTAAACATCGGGTTACTAAGCGCGGCCCTGCGCTTAGTAACCCGATGTTTACCCTGGTTACCCGGGGACTTCAGGATCATTGGTTGCTGGAGAGCTGTCTGTGTGACAGCTCTCCAGCGACCAAACAGTGACGCTGCAGCGATCGACATCGTTGTCGGTATCGCTGCAGCGTCGCTTAGTGTGACGGTACCTTTAGACATCAGTAGGATAGGAAATGGCTAAATTAGGAAGGGCCAACTGGGATAAGCTGGAAGGATTTCCAGTAGTCAGTCAGTAGGGCATCAGAGCCTGTACAAGGCTGTTGAGCCACGCAAAGTTATTAAAGGAAAAGGAGCCCAGCTCGTCCAGGGCCTAGGAGCAATGATTGCCAGAGAAGCAAAGGAATACAGGGCAGCTTCATCATGGTGACAGTCAGCTATATAGGAAGATGCCTGGCTGTTCAGTGCCAAACGGATAGGGAACTCCTGAAGATAGTTGGAATGATCATACAGAACGCTGGGGTACCGGAGATGATGGTACCACCCTGCGATATTCCTGAAGGTGTAAGGGACAGCACAGGGAAAGGAAAGGCTATGCTTTGTGAAAGACCTTGTGTTGTACCTGTGACTAATCTGGACGAGTTGAGAAAAGAACTGAGTAAAGTTAGCTGAGAAATCCTCAGCAGACCAGAGAGGACCCTGATGACAAGAAAGCGGACTGAAAGGTACGCTAGAGAAGGGAAATTGTGTGTATGTGGCGGGAGACCAGGGTGTGACAGAGCAGCCACCGTTCACCATGACTACTGCCCTGGTCCCGGTTACATCATATTGTGTGGAGGAATGTGTTAAGGTCACAGTTAGGGCATCTGTGATGCTAGTCACTTCTCACGGACAAGCCGTGAGTCAGAGTGGTCAAGGAGTCCAAGGTCAGAAGCCAGGAGTGTACGCCATAAACAGAAGGAAGAGACAAAAGCATAGTCAGGTAACGTTCCGAGGTCAGAGTACTGAGAGGATAATGGATCAGAGCTGAAGGAGTTAAACAGGCGGATGGTCAAAACGAAGTCCAAGGTCAGGCAACATATCAAGCATAAAGAACTCAGGGCACAGGAAAGCACAAGGAACAAACCTCACAAAGTGAATATACGTCTGGCAGTGTTCTGGGATTAACTGGAATAATGAACACATGGAGACAGCCGACGCCTCACATTGGATAGTTGAGCTGTCAATCAACACACTGACAGCTCAGCAAACACCTATACCAGATTGGACGACCGAGCTGTCAGTAACTGCATTCCAGACACACTGAGGGGTGTGACATGTAATCCCTTTAAAAATATCTTTAATGAAAAAAGTATTAAAAATACCCTCCCAGTGCAAAACAACACAACACAATAAAGGTTTAACAATAACCTAACAAATCCCTGATCTTGCCTGCTGTCCCTTCCTATCAGCGGGGGTTGGCACCCTATTAGATAAGATTTTTTGGCGCCCCCACTCCACGGCGGCTGTCCCAAAAATAGCCCTGATAGTTCCCTAATGTGCTATAGGTGGGAAAACAGCAAGCAAATAAAATAGATAAAGGGATAGTGCTTATTGATTAAAGGGCAGTAGGTTATTGTACAAATTGGCACCCTCATATACCAATGACATAGTACTAGTGTACAAAAAAAGATCCAAACAGAGTTGGGATTTAACCCAAACTTAGCTTCCAGCCTCGACGCGTTTCCCCGTCCATACCTTCCAGCAGGAGGCACACAATGCAGGTCTGTCCTCTCATCATGACACCTCATATCTATATTTGGGACAGCCGCCGTGGAGTGGGGGCACCAAAAAATTGTGTCTAATAGGGTGCCAACCCCCGCTGATAGGAAGGGACAGCAGGCAAGATTAGGGATTTGGTAGGTTATTGTTAGACCTTTATTGTGTTGTGTTGGTTGGCACTGGGAGGGTATTTTTAATACTTTTTCATTAAAGATATTTTTAAAGAGATTACATGATACACATTTTGATGATTTTTCCCTGGCACTACATTATAATTTGATTAAAATAAAAGTGGAACTGTGACACCATCATTCTGTGTTGGGGATCACCATATTTTGCTGGGCGGGTTTAGAGGGGTCATTGTACTGAGTATCTGGGGGGTACTGTTTAAGAATTCACTATGTGGGTATCATACTGTGTTTGGGGGGCATTTTTGTTGACATAACACTCTAGGGAGGCTATGAAAGGGGAGTCTAGGGCTTCAATAGGAAGAAACTTATTCTGTAAGGGCTGTAAAGTTGTGAGATACGCTTTTCTGTGTCCCACCAAATATTTTTTTTTGGGGGGGTGAAGGTGCTTCATGTGAATGTGCAGTCCCCGACCATGACCACTATACAGTAGACTGAGCTATACGGTGCAGCTCCATAACTTTTCGGTTACAGCCTACCAATGCGGAGAATAGCTAATTGCTGTGGCCAAGTTATCGCACCCCCACCAATTGATATTCTATCAATGTTAAAGTAGTGGACAACCTTTTCAATGGTTTAGTGGTGGGGGTTAAAGTTTCTGACAGATTCCCTATAAATGCTTAGTGTTTACCTCCAATTGGCAACAGCTATAACCCACGGTCGCTTTGACCCCCAATGGACGAGAAAAGCATTTCATATTGAGGATGGAAAAATCCCATTACTTTTCACCACTATAATAATAATAATAATAATAAAATAAAAATCATTCTAGTTTATTACCACTATAATTGTACTGACCTGTAAAATCATGGTGCCAGGTCATTTTTATTGCAGAATGTGAAAAGCATTAAAACAAAGCCCCAAAAATGACAGAATTGAATTTTTTTCACCGTTTCACTCCAGTTTTTTTCAGCTTTAACCCCTTCCCGACCTTTGACGCATACGCTGCGTCATGAAAGTCGGTGCCATTCCGACCCATGACGCAGCATATGCATCATGGAAAGATCGCGTCCCTGCAGATCGGGTGAAAGGGTTAACTCCCATTTCACCCGATCTGCAGGGACAGGAGGAGTTGTACTTTAGCCCAGGGGGGGTGGCTTCACCCCCTCGTGGCTACGATCGCTCTGATTGGCTGTTGAAAGTGAAACTGCCAATCAGAGCGATTTGTAATATTTCACCTAAAAAAATGGGGAAATATTACAATCCAGCCATGGCCGATGCTGCAATATCATCGGCCATGGCTGGACACACTAATGTGCACCCACCCCACCCCTCCGATCGCCCCCCAGCCCCCCGATCTGTGGTCCGCTCCCCTCGGTCCTGTGCTCCGCTCCCCCGTCCTCCTGCCCGCTCCCCTCGTGCTCCAATCACACCCCCCGTGCTCCAAACAAACCCCCCCGCACTCTGATCCCCCCCGCACAGCGATCCCCCCCGCACAGCGATCCCCCCCCCGTGCTCCGATCCACCCGCCCGCACAGCGATCCCCCACTCCGTGCTCCAATCAACCCCCCCGTGTTCCGATCCACCCCCCCGTGCTCCGACACCCCCCCCCCCGTGCCCTGATCTCCCCCCCTTATACTTACCTGGCCTCCCGGGGACCGTCCGTCTTCTTTCCTGGGCGCCGCCATCTTCCAAAATGGCGGGCGCATGTGCAGTGCGCCCGCCGAATCTGCCGGCCGGCAGATTCGTTCCAGAGTGAATTTTGATCACTGAGATAGGTTATATCTCAGTGATCAAAATAAAAAAAAAGTAAATGACCCCCCCCTTTGTCACCCCCATAGGTAGGGACAATAAAAAAAATAATTTTTTTTTTCCACTAAGGTTGGGGTAAGAACTAGGGTTAGGGGTAGGGTTAGGGGTAGGGTTAGGGTTAGGGGTAGGGTTAGGGGTAGGGTTAGGGTTAGGGGTAGGGTTAGGGTTAGGGGTAGGGGTAGGGGTAGGGTTAGGGTTAGGGGTAGGGTTAGGGGTAGGGTTAGGGTTTCGGTATGTGCACACGTATTCTGGTCCTCTGCAGATTTTTCCGCTGCGGATTTGATTTAGTTTTTTCTGCGCATTTCAATGCGGTTTTACAACAGCGATTTTCTATTGGAGCAGTTGTAAAACCGCTGCGGAATCCGCAGAAAGAAGTGACATGCTGCGGAATGTAAACCGCTGCGTTTCCGTGCAGTTTTTCTGCAGCATGTGTACAGTGATTTTTGTTTCCCATAGGTTTGCATTGAACTGTAAACTCATGGGAAACTGCTGCGGATCCGCAGCGTTTTCCGCAGCGTGTGCACATACCTTTAGAATTAGGCTATGTGCACACGGTGCGGATTGGCCGCTGCGGATCCGCAGCAGAGTTCCATCAGGTTTACAGTACCATGTAAACATATGGAAAGCCAAATCCGCTGTGCCCATGGTGCGGAAAATACCGCGCGGGAACGCTGCGTTGTATTTTCCGCAGCATGTCAATTCTTTGTGCGGATTCCGCAGCGTTTTACACCTGTTCCTCAATAGGAATCCGCAGGTGAAATCCGGACAAAAAACACTGGAAATCCGCGGTAAATCCGCAGGTAAAACGCAGTGCCTTTTACCCGTGGATTTTTCAAAAATGGTGCTGAAAAATCTCATACGAATCCGCAACGTGGGCACATAGCCTTAGGGCTAGGGTTGGGTTGGAATTAGGGTTGTGGTTAGGGTTACGGGTGTGTTGGGGTTACGGGTGTGTTGGGGTTAGGGTTGTGATTAGAGTTATGGATACAGTTGGGATTAGAGTTAGGGGTGTGTTGGGGTTAGTGTTGGAGTTAGAATTGAGGGGTTTCCACTGTTTAGGCACATCAGGGGGTCTCCAAACGCAACATGGCGCCACCATTGATTCCAGCCAATCTTGTATTCAAAAAGTCAAATGGTGCTCCCTCACTTCCGAGCCCCGACGTGTGCCTAAACAGTGGTTACCCCCACATATGGGGTACCAGCATACTCAGGACAAACTGCGCAACAATTACTGGGGTCCAATTTCTCCTGTTACCCTTGAGAAAATAAAAAATTGCTTGCTAAAACATCATTTTTGAGGAAAGAAAAATTATTTTTTATTTTCACGGCTCTGCGTTGTAAACGTCTGTGAAGCACTTGGGGGTTCAAAGTGCTCACCACATATCTAGATAAGTTCCTTGGGGGGTCTAGTTTCCAAAATGGGGTCACTTGTGGGGGGTTTCTACTGTTTAGGCACACCAGGGGCTCTGCAAACGCAACATGACGTCCGCAGACCATTCCATCAAAGTCTGCATTTCAAAAGTCACTACTTCCCTTCTGAGCCCCGACGTGTGCCCAAACAGTGGTTTACCTCCACACATGGGGTATCAGCGTACTCAGGAGAAACTGGACAACAACTTTTGGGGTCCAATTTCTCCTGTAACCCTTGGGAAAATAAAAAATTCTGGGCTAAAAAATTATTTTTGAGGAAAGAAAACGTATTTATTATTTTCACGGCTCTGTGTTATAAACTTCTGTAAAGCACTTGGGGGTTGAAAGTGCTCACCACATATCTAGATAAGTTCCTTTGGGGGTCTAGTTTCCAAAATGGGGTCACTTGTGTGGGGTTTCTACTGTTTATGCACACCAGGGGCTCTGCAAACGCAACGTGACGCCCGCAGACCATTCCATCAAAGTCTGCATTTCAAAAGTCACTACTTCCCTTCTGAGCCCCCACGTGTGCCCAAACAGTGGTTTACCCCCACACATGGGGTATCAGCGTACTCAGGAGAAACTGGACAACAACTTTTGGGGTCCAATTTCTCCTGTAACCCTTGGGAAAATAAAAAATTCTGGGCTAAAAAATTATTTTTCAGGAAAGAAAACGTATTTATTATTTTCACTGCTCTGTGTTATGAACTTCTGTGAAGCACTTGGGGGTTCAAAGTGCTCACCTCACATCTAGATAAGTTCCTTTGGGGGTCTAGTTTCCAAAATGGGGTCACTTGTGGGGGGTTTCTACTGTTTAGCCACATCAGGGGCTCTGCAAACGCAACGTGACGCCCGCAGAGCATTCCATCAAAGTCTGCATTTCAAAACGTCACTACTTCACTTCCGAGCCCCAGCATGTGCCTAAACAGTGGTTTACCCCCACATATTGGGTATCAGCGTACTCAGGAGAAACTGGACAACAACTTTTGGGGTCAAATTTCTCCTGTTACCCTTGGGAAAATAAAAAATTGCGGGCTAAAAATCATTTTTGAGAAAAGAATTTTTTTTTTTATTTTCATGGCTCTGCGTTATAAACTTCTGTGAAGCACTTGAGGGTTCAAAGTGCTCACCACACATCTAGATTAGTTCCTTTGGGGGTCTAGTTTCCAAAATGGGGTCATTTGTGGGGGATCTCTAATGTTTAGGCACACAGGGGCTCTCCAAACGCGACATGGTGTCCGCTAATGATTGGAGCTAATTTTCCATTTAAAAAGCCAAATGGCGTGCCTTCCCTTCCGAGCCCTGCCGTGCGCCCAAACAGTGGTTTACCCCCACATATGGGGTATCTGCGTACTCAGGACAAACTGGACAACAACATTTGTGGTCCAATTTCTCCTATTACCATTGGCAAAATAGGAAATTCCAGGCTAAAAAATCATTTTTGAGAAAAGAAAAATTATTTTTTATTTTCATGGCCCTGCATTATAAACTTCTGTGAAGCACCTGGGGGTTTAAAGTGCTCAGTATGCATCTAGATAAGTTCCTTGGTGGGTCTAGTTTCCAAAATGGGGTCACTTGTGGGGGAGCTCCATTGCATAGGCACACAGGGGCTCTCCAAATGCGACATGGTGTCCGCTAACAAATGGAGCTAATTTTCCATTCAAAAAGTCAAAAGGCGCGCCTTCCCTTCTGAGCCCTGCCGTGTGCCCAAACAGTGGTTTACCCCCACATATGAGGTATCGGCGTACTCGGGAGAAATTGCTCAACAAATTTTAGGATCCATTTTATCCTATTGCCCATGTGAAAATGAAAAAATTGAGGCGAAAAGAATTTTTTTGTGAAAAAAAAGTACTTTTTCATTTTTACGGATCAATTTGTGAAGCACCTGAGGGTTTAAAGTGCTCACTAGGCATCTAGATAAGTTCCTTGGGGGGTCCAGTTTCCAAAATGGGGTCACTTGTGGGGGAGCTCCAATGTTTAAGCACACAGGGTCTCTCCAAACGCGACATGGTGTTCGCTAACAATGGAGATAATTTTTCATTCAAAAAGTCAAATGGCGCTCCTTCCCTTCCGAGCCTTACCATGTGCCCAAACAGTGGTTTACCCCCACATGTGAGGTAT
Organism: Ranitomeya imitator; assembly: GCF_032444005.1. Classification (NCBI taxonomy): domain Eukaryota; kingdom Metazoa; phylum Chordata; class Amphibia; order Anura; family Dendrobatidae; genus Ranitomeya; species Ranitomeya imitator. The sequence goes on along the minus strand of NW_027193920.1, from coordinate 68,476 downwards.
CGGTGTGCTCAGGAGAAATTGCCAAACAAATTTTAGGATCCATTTTATCCTGTTGTCCATGTGAAAATGAAAAAATTGAGGCTAAAAGAATTTTTTTTGTGAAAAAATAGTACTTTTTCATTTTTACGGATCAATTTGTGAAGCAGCTGGGGGTTTAAAGGGCTCACTATGCATCTAGGTAAGTTCCTTGGGGCGTCTAGTTTCCAAAATGGGGTCACTTGTGGGGGAGCTCCAATTTTTAGGCACACGGGGGCTCTCCAAACTTGACATGGTGTCCGCTAAAGAGTGCAGCCAATTTTTCATTCAAAAAGTCAAATGGCGCTCCTTCCCTTCCAAGCCCTGCCGTGCGCCCAAACAGTGGTTTACCCCCACATATGAGGTATCAGCGTACTCAGGACAAATTGGACAACAACTTTCGTGGTTCAGTTTCTCCTTTTACCATTGGGAAAATACAAAAATTGTTGCTGAAAAATCATTTTTGTGACTAAAAAGTTAAATGTTCATTTTTTCCTTCCATGTTGCTTCTGCTGCTGTGAAGCACCTGAAGGGTTAATAAACTTCTGGAATGTGGTTTTGTGCACCTTGAGGGGTGCAGTTTTTAGAATGGTGTCACTTTTGGGTATTTTCAGCCATATAGACCCCTCAAACTGACTTCAAATGTGAGGTGGTCCCTAAAAAAAACGGTTTTGTAAATTTCGTTGTAAAAATGAGAAATCGCTGGTCAAATTTTAACCCTTATAACTTCCTAGCAAAAAAACATTTTGTTTCCAAAATTGTGCTGATGTAAAGTAGACGTGTGGGAAATGTTATTTATTAACTATTTTGTGTCACATACCTCTCTAGTTTAACAGAATAAAAATTCAAAATGTGAAAATTGCGAAATTTTCAAAATTTTCGCCAAATTTCCGTTTTTATCACAAATAAACACAGAATTTATTGACCTAAATTTACCACTAACATGAAGCCCAATATGTCCTGAAAAAACAATCTCAGAACCGCTAGGATCCATTGAAGCGTTCCTGAGTTATTACCTCATAAAGGGACACTGGTCAGAATTGCAAAAAACGGCAAGGTCTTTAAGGTCAAAATAGGCTGGGTCATGAAGGGGTTAAAGTACATTATATGGTGAAATGAATGGTTTCATTAAAAACCACAACTTGTCTAGCAAAAAACAAGCCCTCATACAGCTTCTTCGATGGAAAAAGAAAAAAGATGGAATGACTTTTAGAAGTAGAGGAGGAAAAAATGACAGCACAACAAAGAAAATTTAGTGAGCAGGCATTTAACAGTATTAATGTGGTGTATTATTCTGGATTTTCTGTTCGCATTTTCTGTACTGCCTACCTGTAGAATCTGTAATAGACTTCAGGATTCTCTCCATTGTTGTCTTGAGTAAACTTGGATATTAGCAAAAATATCTGTAGATGGAGCTGTTGTATGTATTTTCTTCTCACAATGAAGGAAAACTAGATTCCATTTAACACAAGTCCCAGCTGTTCAATGTTTCTTAGAAATAGTTTGAATGTCGAAAGCCTGGATTTTGTATTCCTATAAGTTTCCCCGAAGGAAGAATCTCTACCTGCGATATACAATAAGACCAACTCAGTACGAATTGCTTTTAAAATAATAGAAAGTAGTCTTACTGTGGCTAAATAAGAAATTTAGCGTTTAAAAGGAATCTGTCACTGGTAAACTGCTACTCTGTGAGCAGCATAATGTAAGGGCAGAAACTCTGATTCCAGTGATGTGTCACTTACTGAGCATCTTGCTGTCATTTTGATAAAATCACAGTTTCATCTGCTGTGGATCTAGCAGTTATCTGTATATCCTCACCCACACCGACAGCTTTCTACCCATGTACATACTGCAGTAAGATGTCTGGCGTAGCCTACAGGGGCACACACCACTTGCCAGACGCTCCTGTGCCTCTTAATGAATCAAGAGATTTTGACTACACAATGTCCCCTCATCAAGACCAGCATGAAAACAGTCAGTTGTCACATATTGGGGCCACATAGTTTTAGAAAAATGGGAATGCTCAGAGAATAAGAAATTAAAGGGGCTCTCAAACTCCTCCATTACACTTCAGCTTTTCACCGTTGCTTCAGTCTCTGTCTTTTGACTAGAGTGTAGACTCTAGAATCCACTGGTCTTAGTGATTGACTGCAGCGGTGATAAGTGCTGCCAGAAAAAGCCCCAGTTTCTCCACTATTCATTTCAGAGGTTCATCAGAGGAGAATAGAGAGGCATAGAGGTGCTTATGATGTGCACCATAGTCTTCCATCTGAAATGAGGAACCTAATGGAACGCTGATGAACCCCTGAAATGAAGAGGAGGGAACCTGGGACTTTGTTCTGACATAGGACACCAATAAGTAATCACTTTATGTAGCAATTTATGACAACTATGTGCGAACTACTGGGAATGAAGGGATGTTGTTTTCCTTGCAAGAGGATGTACAGTATATATTTTATATTGATGTGACAGAGGAATTGTCCCTTTATAGAATGCTGTAGATAAGCCCTGAAAGGTAGTGGGCGCATCTTATATCGGCCAAACCTGGTGAGGTTCGCTTTAAGTGATATTTATGTGGCACCCCAGGAGTCCGGTTGCCACAGTGGCATTTCCTTCCTCAGAGAGTGGGGGATGACGTGCCTGGAAGCAAGAGGGAATCCCTTAGCAGGTAATACAGTCAGCACGCAACACCTTTCCTGACTTCAGACCAGAAGGGGGAGTTCTAACCCGGTTTTCAGGGAAACTTCCTTATAAGTTCTGGTCTGGAGGAGGGGTTAGTTAGTGTTAGTCAGAGAGCAGACAGTGAAGGAAGAAGAGACAAGAAGTGCGGAGAATCTGTGGGATAGGAGCTGTGACTGAGCTCACCCCAGGACTGAGCACCGAAGATTGGACACCGGAGTCCATGGTTGTGTGGAAACCGCAAGTCCCGCAACCAAATCCGGAGGACAGAAGATTGCAGGTCTCCTGGCCCAATTGGACACTCGAAGGCACAGCAGCAAACGAGAGCCCGGAGTCACCACAAGGGAGTGACACCTGGAACAGGCTCAAGCAGGCAGCCTGCCTGCCATGCAGGTAGTGTTTCACTTAGTGGATAGACTGAGAGAAGGACTTGAGGAGAACTAAAAGCACCAAGCACCCAGAGAACAGTGCAGCAGGGAGGCCTCTAACCCTACCTGGCTAGGTGGATCCTGAATTGCTTCCAGGCTGTCCAGATCTCTATCGCCAGCTGTGACTTGTGCCCCGGGCTGCACCTGCAACCTGGGATTAAAGGTAAAGGAAACTGCAACCCTTGAGTCCTCTAGATATTCCTGCACCCTCATTCCTACACTCAAATGTCCACAATCCCTCATAAACTGTTCTGGTAGCCCTGGGGCTCCGCTCCACCTGTGGGGAGCAGAACCATCCCAGCTGCATCACCATTGTCCCCAGTGGTCCCTTTAAGCAGCGTCGGCCATCCCTGGCCGAGTACCACAGGTGGCTTCATGAATAGTCCCCTTTTCCTATATAAAATTTATTTTTTTCCATCATCCATCCCTTATCATTGCACGCCCAGGGCCACGGACCGGGTCACCGCTGCTGTGACCACCTCTTTAAGAACCGTCTGACCCGGTTCCGAGTACCTCATGACCCTAGCGGGAGTTGCATTTACCTTTACACATACTGTCTACTGTGTCTCAGATGCTAATATATTATATATAATATTATATTATATTTATTATATAAAAAATTGTACTACTACAAGTGTGTGTGTACACACATACATGCACAGATAACTAAAGTACACATCAATACATGAAAACTAGTGATGAGCGAGAGTGTACTCATTGCGCTCAGGTGGTCTCCGAGTATTTGTGACTGCTCAGAGATTTAGTTTTTGTTGACACAGTTGCATGATTTACAGCTAAATGCACTGGCAGGGTGCAGCAGATCCGATTAATGATGGCAAACACACAGGTGCAAAAAATACCGATGAAACAACCACTTTCAATTCAGTGTTGGCTGTCTGGTATTAAGGTACCGTCACACAGTGCAATTTTGATCGCTACGACGGCACGATTTGTGACGTTCGAGCGATATAGGTACGATATCGCAGTGTGTGACACGCTCCTGCGATCAGGGACCCCGCTGTGAATCGTACGTCGTAGCACATCGTTTGAAACTTTCTTTCGTCGTCTAGTGTCCCGCTGTGGCGGCATGATCGCATGGTGTAACAAAGGTGTGCACAATATTGTATACGATGTAAAGGGCGGAGGAGCTGGCTACGTAGGAGCACTGAATTCTCCACCTCCCGTGTGCTGATTGGGCGGCACAATACTGTGCGCTCATTCGACAAAGGACTATTGTTCCCAGCGGATAAAACCGGAGCTCTCGAGCGCGCTATTCATTTCTCTCTGTAGCACGTGCTGTAAACAGAACTCTTAAATTCTCTGGATTCCCTGGACTTTTCTAACTACTAGACTTTTACCGCAAAAGGTATGTATAACGCTACAGCGTAGCATATGTTGCGCTTCAACGGGGATAAACGCTGGAGTGTGGTTGATTGTTCCTTTATGGAGAGTAGGGTAGGCCTGAGAACCTCAGGTACACAGCTGTAGCGTGGCCCAATTAATTAATCCTTTTACAGATCGAGATGGTTGACTGCCCCATTTAATACCAGTAGTAACATATATAGTTATTAGATCAGTGGTCAGAACATTGTTTTGTAAGCACGTGTATTTATTGTACGTTTGTTTTCTTTTTAGGAACTATGCTCACTTCCGATGAGAGTTCTGTTGTTGCTGCTGCCCTGGTGTTTGAGGCAGCACGTCTCCAAGAGGAGAGACGTCCTAAACGAAAACGTCGCATGTGGACCCGGAGCTGGCTGCAGAAAAGATCCACATTGTCACACATGGGTCTCATAAGAGAGTTACGTGACAATAACCCTCATGATTTCCGAAACTACCTTCGGATGTCCGAGGAATCCTTCAAAATAATACTGTCTGCTGTTACGCCACTCATACAAAGGTGTGATACGCCGATGCGTGCAGCCGTGCCCGTGGATGAAAGGTTGGCGGTGACACTGCGGTTCCTGGCAACAGGAAGGTCTCTTCAGGATTTGCAGTTTTCCGCAGCTGTTTCCAGACCTTTCCTGAGCGTTGTGATTCCGGAGACATGCGAGGCCATTGTGCACAGCTTAAGGCATTATATGGAGGTACTACTATATTTTTTTGGCTGCTGTGTTATGTCGATATATTATAGTAGCTATTTAACCCGTTCTACGCCCTGTTTGCGCGCATTTCTATTGGTATATGTTCTACATCCTATCATGTGCTGCTCCCATCCTGCGCCCCCATTCAGACATGTGCTGCTGTGATCCTGCGCCTCCATTCTGACATGTGCTGCTACCATTTTGCGGCTCCATTCTGATATGTGCTGCTCCAACCCTGCGCCACCCTTTTTTATTTGCTGCTCCCAACGTAATTTTATTGATTCTATTATTTATTTATTTAGATATATTGTTTAGCACCCCCTCTCAGTCACCGAAGCCATCTGATAAAATGGCTGCCTGCATACTCAGGGTTGTTGACTTTGTTATACTAATCCATACTGCGCCTCAATCACTGTAGGATGTCCACATTAGAGTGTATGTGCATGATATATTTGACCTAATTTGTACATGTTTCCTTCTCATCTTGCAGTTTCCCAAGACGGCGGATGACTGGAAGAGGATTGCTTCCGATTTTGATGAGCTGTGGCAGTTTCCAAACTGCGGTGGTGCATTAGATGGAAAGCATGTGCGCATCACGCAACCAGCCAACTCTGGATCCTTTCTTTTCAACTACAAAGGATATTTCAGTGTGATCCTCATGGCCCTTGTCAATGCGAACTATGAGTTCGTCGATGTGGATGTTGGCATGAATGGTCGAGTCTCCGACGGTGGTGTTTTTGAACACACTTCATTTGGGGAAAGCTTGAGGAACAATGAACTGCTGTTGCCACTAAATGAAGACACAAAAGCAAACCTAAATTTTGTTTTCATCGCTGATGAAGCTTTCCCTCTTCATCCACATTTGCTGAAGCCATTTGCACAGAGAACACTCACACCGGAGCACAGAATCTTTAATTACCGGTTGTCGAGGGCCCGTCGTGTGGTTGAAAATGCCTTTGGGATTATGGCAAATCGGTTTAGAGTGTTCCACACAGCTATCAACTTGAAGCTGCCGTCTATAGACTTTGAGGTTTTGGCATGCTGTGTGCTCCATAATTTCCTGAGACGTCATGATACGAGCTCCTATTCTCCTCCTTCGTTTATTGATGCAGTGGACGCAAGAACCGGAGATATTGTGCCCGGGGAATGGCGTACACAACCTGATAATTTTACAGCTCTTCAAGCACTTGGATCTGGCAGACAGGCAGACGATGCAAGGGACTGTCGCGAAAAATACTGTCAGTACTTTAATGGTTCTGGAGCTGTACCCTGGCAGGATCGCGCCGTATAAAAAAATATTTTTTTTTTGCTTTGCTGTCATATAAACCTCTCTAAATTACTTTAAATGTGATGCCTATAAAATGGTGCTGTTAACCCTTATAGCTTGGTAAACATTAAAGAAAGAATGCGAAGATTTTTTGTTTTTTTTTGTAACAATTTCTTGGTTTTAAATTATTTAACACCAAAATATAACATAACCAAAAAAAAAAAAAATTATCTCCTTCCACGGCCCAACAGGTGTCGCAGCGTCACGCCCTGCTGCTCTACTTGAGTCTGGAGGAGCGCTGCTGTCTGCTGCAGGAGCACTGCTGTCCGCTCCAGGCGCAATTGTCTTGCCAGGAGCTCTCTTACGGTGGGCGGTTCTGTGGATAGAAGAGGTTGGAGAACCAACGTTGATTCCGCTAAAAAAAAACATCTCGACCTCTGGGGCAGGACCAAATTTTGTGTGTTGTAAATTTCTATTTGGTCTGGCACCACAGGGCGATGTTAATTTTATTAAATTTGACAGTTTTAGTTGTCTATTGTGACATCCAGCAGATAACCACTCGTATTATCTTGATACTTACGGAGAAGGGACGCCGGTTCCTCATTGCCAGAACCAGAGCTGCTAATTTCCCACCCCAGTGATCTGGCCACTGCTGCAGCACCTAAAAGGAAATAATCTGGTTAACTATGGAACACGCCTATCATGCCCTCAGCTGCGGGTTCGGTCTCTGCTGTGAAGGGAGACCGGCACCTTTCACACAGCTCCACTGGTACTACTCACCCTGTCCGTGGCTCCAGACGATCAGCGGCTCCTTTCTCTGCTAAGAACCTGCATCCTCTTGGCAGGTCTCCTGGAAATGCTCTTAGGAGGCGCGCCCCGCTTCCTGCACATACTTAAAACAGCAGAGCACCTGTTCTCTATTAAGGCTCTCTGTGGTATGATGCTCTGTGCATAAAAGGCATCCTCCCATTATGGGAGGTGCCTGGACAATGTGTTCATTCTATTGTTTATGGCCCTCTGCTCAGTCCACACTCTGCTGTGCTCTGCTCTGCAAAGTGTAGTTTACTTTTGGTTTTCTAATCCCTCTGTCTCCTCAGTATCCTCCGCTGGCAGTTCCCTATTCTGGATCCTTCTGGACTCCCCGGTTTCCACTCCTGGCTGACTGAGCTGCTCCTCGCAGAACTATCCTGATATTGCTGCCGGCTGGATCAGCCTTTCCGAAACTACACAGAGCTTCCAGGATCCTCTTCACTGATAGAGCTTGAATTCCACCGTCTTGTTTATATGGTCTGTACGGGTCGTCCCTCTGGTCCGGGTACTGCGGCATTTAGGCCATCTGGTGTTGTGACGGGGGAATCCCTGTATAGGGGTACACCTTGCCCGGTGCTCCACTACGTGGTTCAGTGTTGTGGTCCAGAGGGTTCTTCTCTCAGGCACCTCTTTCTGTTTGTTTAAAACTTCATTTTATTAAATACCATTGCATTTTGAAGCCATTCTCCTGTCTCTTGTGTACCGGGTATACAGCTGCCACTGCTCCATCAGTGGTCTAGTGAGTCCACTATATTTCCCCATGCCCTGTGGGCGTAACAGTTTGTCCAGGCCATGGACTCCGCTGATACCCGATACTCAGTTCAGAGAGAGCTGGCTACGCTTTGTCAGGACCAGGATCAGCTAGTTTCCTTCATGCAAACTCTGGATACCCGCTTATCTACTCTACAGGTTGCCGAGTCCACCAACATGACACAGCTAGCAGAGCTCCGTCTGGAATTCAATCGCCAACTTGAGACGCAGACCCGCTTGTTGGACTTCATGACCTCTGTGGATGACCGGTTAACTAAGGTACAGCATCTGACGGTTGAGCCCACCATGAGACCCTGTCCTCGTCTCTGCAAGCCTCCTCGTTACTATGGTGACCCCAAGTTGTGCAGAGGATTTCTCAACCTATGCTTGCTGCATTTTCATTTTTTGCCTCAGCATTTTCAGACAGACATGGCCAAGGTGGCTTTCCTTGCCTCTCATCTGGAGGGAGAGGCTTTAGCTTGGTTCAACCCCCTAATGGAGCGGAATGATCCCATCGTGTCTGATCTGCAGGTATTCTTGGACACGTTCCGCAAGATATTTGACGAGCCTGGTCGTGCTACATCTGCCATGGAGTCTCTCTTCAATCTGCAACAGGGCTCGCTCTCGGTCGGTCAGTATGCCATCCGTTTCCGCACCCTAGCTTTGGAGCTCCAGTGGACCAATGAGCCTCTGGTCGGAGCCTTCCGGCGAGGGCTATCTGGAAGAATTAAGGATGAGTTGGCAGTCAGGGACCTACCCGAGACTTTGGATGATCTCATATCCCTCGCCATTCGGATTGACCTGCGTCTTCAGGAGCGCTCCAGAGAGAGGATCTTCGAGAAGCAATTTCCACATCCAGCATCTTCTTCACCGAAACCCCGGTTTCCGCCTTCTCATGCTCTTGTCTCTGGGGATGGACCCATGGAGCTTGATCGCGTAAAGGTGAAGAGGAATCTGCAGGAGATGCCCACTAGAAATCCGTATTGTTATAGCGGATGCTTCGCTCCCGAGCAATGCAGTGGAGCTGAGAGGCCGGAAGAACTCTTCCGCCTAGGACAGGTAAGGGAGGTCTCCCTAAGTGAGAATGATTCCTCTCCTCCACTAACTATATGCATACAGGTGATCTACGGAAAGGTGCGGTTCTCCGAGATGGCCTATCTGGACTCTGGGTCTGGTGGAAATTTCATTCAAGAAACTGTGGCCAGGCGGTTCGGGATCCCAATCATTCCTCTACAGCGGACCCAGTGCATTATCTCTGTAGATGGAAGACCCCTGAAGGATTCCATTCTTGGCATCACCGAGGAGGTGGAACTTCAGATTGGAGCACTCCACAGGGAGAAGATTTCTTTCTATGTGTTACCGAATCTTTCTCCACCATTTCTACTAGGTCTTCCGTGGCTGCGTCTCCATGAACCTGTCCTGGATTGGCTGTCTGGGGATATCCTTCGTTGGGGTCAGTCCTGTTTCGATCACTGCCTCAAACCGGTTCGGCCTGGTTCTATCCTGCGGCCTCCTGCAGCTTTACCCGGGTTACCTCGTGCCTACTGGTCCTTCGCAGATGTGTTCGACAAGAAGGAAGCCGAGACTCTTCCTCCTCACAGGCCTTACGATTGTCCCATCGATCTTGTTCCTGGATCTTCTCCGCCTCGAGGTAGGATCTACCCTCTTTCTCCCACTGAGACTCAAGCCATGACCGAGTACATTAAGGAGAATTTGGCTCGAGGGTTTATCCAGAAGTCCTCCTCTCCGGCTGGAGCTGGATTCTTCTTCGTCAAGAAGAAAGATGGATCTCTTCGCCCGTGCATCGACTATCGTGGTCTCAACCTAATAACTGTAAAGAATAGATATCCTCTTCCCTTAATTCCAGAGCTTTTTGATCGTCTTTGAGGTTCCCGAATTTTCACCAAGTTGGATCTCCGTGGGGCTTACAACCTCATCAGGATACGATCTGGGGATGAGTGGAAAACTGCCTTCAACACGAGAGATGGTCACTATGAATATCTGGTGATGCCCTTCGGCTTAAGCAATGCACCCGCCGTCTTCCAAGAGTTTGTCAATGACGTATTCCGTGACCTGCTCTATGTTTGTGTGGTGGTGTATCTGGACGACATCCTGGTGTTTTCTCCCGACTTACCAAGTCACAGGAGGAATGTTCGTCTTGTTCTTCAACGATTGAGGGAGAATCGTCTCTATGCAAAGTTCGAGAAATGTCTGTTTGAACAGAGGTCTTTACCCTTTCTTGGCTACATCATTTCCGATACAGGTCTCGAGATGGATCCAGAGAAAGTCTCTGCCGTGCTTAAGTGGCCCCGACCTGAGGGAATCAAGGCCATTCAGCGGTTCCTGGGATTCGCCAACTATTATCGGCAATTCATCCCTCACTTCTCCTTTTTGGTAAGTCCACTCACTGCCTTGACCTGTAAAGGTGCCAAACCTAAGGATTGGACTCCTGAGGCTGAGTCAGCTTTCTCCTCCCTCAAACAAGCTTTCTCAACCGCACCTGCCCTGCACAGACCAATGATCAACAAACAGTTTTTCCTTGAAGTGGACGCTTCGTCATCTGGAGCCGGAGCGGTCCTCACACAAAAACTGCCTACCGGTAAGATGGTGACCTGTGGTTTCTTCTCTAAGGCATTCTCGCCCTGTGAACGTAACTACTCGATTGGGGATAGAGAGTTACTGGCAATTAAGCTCGCCTTAGAGGAATGGCGATATCTGCTTGAAGGCGCAGTTCATCCAGTCATCATCTACACTGATCATAAAAATCTGTCCTATCTTCAGTCTGCTCAAAGACTCAACCCTCGCCAGGCTCGTTGGTCTTTATTTTTTGCTCGGTTCAATTTCTCTCTCCATTTCCGTCCTGCAGAAAAAAATATTAAAGCTGATGCGCTTTCCAGATCCTTCCTGTCTGACGACCTTGAAGAGGAGCCTCAGCATATCATTGAACCGTCCAAGATGATCACGGTGGCTCCAGTCAAGCTATCGCAGCCCCCTCCGGGAAGACCCTTGTAACTGAAAGAGACAAGAGGAGAGTTCTACACTGGGGTCATTCTTCTAAGCTTGCCGGACACGCCGGTCAAAAGAAGACTTTACAATTAATATCTCGACACTACTGGTGGCCCACCTTGCGCCAAGATGTTTTGGACTTCGTTGCAGCCTGTCCCTCCTGTGCTCGTAATAAAACACCCAAGAAACTGCCAGCCGGTCGCCTCCTCCCGCTACCGATTCCGTCTGCTCCCTGGCAACACATTGCCATGGACTTCAACACAGATTTGCCAGCATCATCTGGTTGTACAGTAATCTGGGTTGTTGTGGACAGGTTCTCCAAGATGGGACACTTCACTCCGCTATCTGGTCTCCCTTCTGCTCCTAAACTTGCGGAGCTCTTCATTCTGCATGTCCTTCGGCTTCACGGACTTCCACTGCACATTGTCTCCGACAGAGGAGTTCAATTCGTCTCCCGATTTTGGCGGTCCCTCTGTAAGCTGTTGGAGGTCACCCTGGACTTCTCCTCGGCCTATCACCCACAATCTAATGGCCAAGTGGAGAGAGTGAATCAAGTCATCACCAACTATCTGCGACACTTCGTGAATGGTCACCACAGCAACTGGGCTGACCTGCTGCCGTGGGCGGAGTTTTCTTACAACAATCATGTTGGTGAGTCTTCCTCTAACTCCCCGTTTTTCATTGTTTATGGACAGCATCCTAGGATCCCGACTCCATTGCTTCTTGCCTCCGGCAATCCTGCGGCTGACTCCCTGGCCAAGCACTTCACAAAGGTCTGGACAGAGACCAGGACCTTTCTGGTGAAGGCATCGGTTCAAACCAAGAAGCATGCGGATAAGAGACGTCTGGATCCACCACCTTTTCAACCAGGAGATAAGGTATAGCTGTCTTCTAAGCACATCCGTCTTAAGGTCCCTTCTTATAAGCTGGCTCCTCGTTTCATCGGTCCCTTTGAAGTGCTCCACCGGATCAATGATGTGTGCTATCGTTTGAAGTTGCCTGCCTCCTTACGGATCCATAACTCCTTTCATGTCTCCCTGCTGAAGTCAGTTGTTCTCAGTCGCTTTACCCAGGATCCAGGTAATTTTCCTCCTCCTGTCTGTTCTGAGGATGTCTATGAGGTGAAGGACATATTGGCCATGAAGAAAAGAGGGGGCAGGTGGCTCTTTCTGGTTGATTGGAAGGGATATGGTCCTGAGGAGAGGTCCTGGGAGCCTGAGGAGAACATTAATGCCCCGGTCCTTCTTAGAAAGTTCCTGGCAGGTTTGAGGAAGGGGGGGCGTAAGGGGGAGGGTACTATCATGCCCTCAGCTGTGGGTTCGGTCTCTGCTGTGAAGGGAGACCGGCACCTTTCACACAGCTCCACTGGTACTACTCACCCTGTCCGTGGCTCCAGACGATCAGCGGCTCCTTTCTCTGCTAAGAACCTGCATCCTCTTGGCAGGTCTCCTGGAAATGCTCTTAGGAGGCGCGCCCCGCTTCCTGCACATACTTAAAACAGCAGAGCACCTGTTCTCTATTAAGGCTCTCTGTGCTATGATGCTCTGTGCATAAAAGGCATCCTCCCATTATGGGAGGTGCCTGGACAATGTGTTCATTCTATTGTTTATGGCCCTCTGCTCAGTCCACACTCTGCTGTGCTCTGCTCTGCAAAGTGTAGTTTACTTTTGGTTTTCTAATCCCTCTGTCTCCTCAGTATCCTCCGCTGGCAGTTCCCTATTCTGGATCCTTCTGGACTCCCCGGTTTCCACTCCTGGCTGACTGAGCTGCTCCTCGCAGAACTATCCTGATATTGCTGCCGGCTGGATCAGCCTTTCCGAAACTACACAGAGCTTCCAGGATCCTCTTCACTGATAGAGCTTGAATTCCACCGTCTTGTTTATATGGTCTGTACGGGTCGTCCCTCTGGTCCGGGTACTGTGGCATTTAGGCCATCTGGTGTTGTGACGGGGGAATTCCTGTATAGGGGTACACCTTGCCCGGTGCTCCACTACGTGGTTCAGTGTTGTGGTCCAGAGGGTTCTTCTCTCAGGCACCTCTTTCTGTTTGTTTAAAACTTCATTTTATTAAATACCATTGCATTTTGAAGCCATTCTCCTGTCTCTTGTGTACCGGGTATACAGCTGCCACTGCTCCATCAGTGGTCTAGTGAGTCCACTATATTTCCCCATGCCCTGTGGGCGTAACAACGCCGTTGGGAAGCGCTCGCTGTTTTGGTCACTTACGTATGTTAGCTTCTGGGGAGAATGCCGCCGACCCGGGGGAGGAAGAGGAGTGTCGGAAGGGAGGTGTTGAGGGTGGTGTAGGGGTGCGAGGCCGTCTGCTGTCTGGTGGAGGCGTGGTAGGCCGCTGGGTCATTACTGCGTCTGTAATGTATTCAAATATTTCCGCTACCCTCTTATGTCCCGTATGCAGTTGAAAAACTGTAATCAATGATTGTTAACTTACGTGACGTCACGGACTGTGGGCTCCCGCTGGTGGTGGATGCTGTGGTGCTGCTGGCAATGGCAGGTACCTGTTGCCGCCGCTGTCTCTCTACACATAAAGTTAACAAACGCAATCTTTAAAAACACATATAGAGTACTGCAGATCAAAGTTAACAATATACTGAAACATAAAATTTATATCACACTTCACAGGGGTGCGAGGGTGCATGGTCGCAACAGATGGTGGAGGCGTGGTAGGCCGCTGGGTCATTACTGCGTCTGTAATGTATTCAAATATTTCCGCTACCCTCTTATGTCCCGTATGCAGTTGAAAAACTGTAATCAATGATTGTTAACTTACGTGAAGTCACGGACTGTGGGCTCCCGCTGGTGGTGGATGCTGTGGTGCTGCTGGCAATGGCAGGTACCTGTTGCCGCCGCTGTCTCTCTACACATAAAGTTAACAAACGCAATCTTTAAAAACACATGTAGAGTGCTGCAGATCAAAGCTAACAATATATTGAAACATAAAATAGAGATCACACTTTACAGGTGTGCGATACTCTGACATGTCTGTGGGCTCTGGTGTTCAATGGTCTGCCTGTCTTTGGAAAATGTATCATTTCATCAGTAGGCCAACCTCCTCCGATAATATTTTTGGTACATTGAGAAACTAAAAATTACGGACATCTTAATAATTTCAAGATGGTGGTTGAGATTAGGGAACCCGACAAGTTTCTCACGGACAACGCATATTCTGCTTGGAAAATAACTAAATTTTACAAAAACGGGGCATGTGTTTTAATGCATTTGAGGTCACGTTGGCAACCATGAGCGCAAGCCTCCCTCCCAAACCCCCCCCCTCCTGACAGCGTGCATCTCCCAATCCCCCCATACTAGTACTTGCCTCGCCTTGCCTCCGCACGCAACTCATCAAACATTTGTGGCGTTTTGTAGCGGAGGTCAGCCCACTTTTTCCGTAGCTGAAGCTGACTGCGGCAGACGCCAAACCTCCTCTCCATCATTCTGGTAATGTGGCCAAGCACTTCCCGCTTGTGGATGTGTGGGTGGGCAGGGCGGCTCTCCAGACCCTCATAATCCAGGGCATCCATCTGACTAATAAAAAAAAGGAGCTCTGTCTGCCCCAGAGGAGCTGAACGCAATCTCGCCGCCATTTTAGATGGAATGACCCTGAACGGCAACGCCCAGAGGAGGAGCTTGACTCCGCCGTCCTGCCGCCCGATCGGCATCGCAATAGCATTGCCGTTAATGGACAGCGTCACATTTGTGACGGCTGAGCGGTACGGAAGGAACGCACATAGTAAATGCCGTTCGAAGGATGGTTATATAACGCCGGAGCGTCACGTAATGTACGCTCGTGGTCTATGACGGCGTGATGACGTTACAGCGTTCCGGCGTGCCTGCGCTAGCTTGTTTTGGATCCCTGACATCCTGATAATGGCTGCCAGTCGCCGTGATCCTCCTCTGGGCATCCCAGAGCTCAAGTTCCTTATTGGAACAATGGATCGGATGCAGTACGAGACAACTGGGCTGGTGCTGCACCGCAACCAGCACAAAGAGGAAGTTGTCCGTGTGGTGTCTGAGGGCCTCAGGAAGCGGTTTGGGATAACTCGCAGCAAGGCCCAGATTGTGAACAAATGGGGCGATCTCAAGTCCAAAAGCCCAGAGCGCCTGCAGGAGCTTCGCAAGGAGATTTGCAGAGGTCAGTACGCAGGTACCCAAAAGTATGGCACGCAGAAGGGTTAATTGGGTGATTCATGGGAATGGGGGGTACACTGCATGGATTTTTATAGGGCTTTGGGCCAGTTTGAACGTTGCAGAGCCACTATGTGTCACAGCTATGGGGCAGTTTGAACGTTGCAGAGCCACTATGTGTCACAGCTATGGGGCAGTTTGAACGTTGCAGAGCCACTATGTGTCACAGCTATGGGGCAGTTTGAACGTTGCAGAGCCACTATGTGGCACAGCTATGGGGCAGTTTGAACGTTGCAGAGCCACTATGTGTCACAGCTATGGGGCAGTTTGAACGTTGCAGAGCCACTATGTGTCACAGCTATGGGGCAGTTTGAACGTTGCAGAGCCACTATGTGTCACAGCTATGGGGCAGTTTGAACGTTGCAGAGCCACTATGTGGCACAGCTATGGGGCAGTTTGAACGTTGCAGAGCCACTATGTGTCACAGCTATGGGGCAGTTTGAACGTTGCAGAGCCACTATGTGGCACAGCTATGGGGCAGTTTGAACGTTGCAGAGCCACTATGTGGCACAGCTATGGGGCAGTATGAACGTTGAAGAGCACTATGTGGCACAGCTATCTGCTGACCGAACTTTTTTTTTCCCTTCACAGAGGCAAAGAGACAGCGCCGCCGCCACGAGGCATCACTCACCGCCTCTGATGTCCCAGAGCCCTCAGGTTCAACGACAACAGATCCGAGTAGGTTCCCACAATTATGTGATTTGGATTCAGTTGCAGGTCCCCTCTTCCACCCCCCTCCCCCGGCAGCCAGTGTTGCCATATATGCTGACAGACCTTTTTTTTTTTTTTTTCCTTCACAGAGGCAAAGAGACAGCGCCGCCGCCACGAGGCATCACACACCGCCTCTGATGTCCCAGAGCCCTCAGGTTCAACGACAACAGATCCGAGTAGGTTCCCACAATTATGTGATTTGGATTCAGTTTCAGGTCCCCTCTTCCCCCCCCTCCCCCGGCAGCCAGTGTTGCCATATATGCTGACAGACCTTTTTTTTTTTTTTTTCTTCACAGAGGCAAAGAGACAGCGCCGCCGCCACGAGGCATCACACACCGCCTCTGATGTCCCAGAGCCCTCAGGTTCAATGACAACAGATCCGAGTAGGTTCCCACAATTATGTGATTTGGATTCAGTTGCAGGTCCCCTCTTCCACCCCCTCCCCCGGCAGCCAGTGTCGCCATATATGCTGACAGACCTTTTTTTTTTTTTCCTTCACAGAGGCAAAGACACAGCGCCGCCGCCGACAGCACGAGGCATTCGACACGGACTCTGATCCCGAAGTGCCCTCCGTGCCTCAACATCCTAGTAGGTTCCCACAATAAAGTTATTTTGATTTGGTTGCAGGCCCACTCTTTCACCCCCAACCCAAACCCCCCCCCCAAGTCAGTATTTACTTATATGCTGACAGTTTTTTTTTTTTCCTTCACAGAAGCAAAGACACATCGGGAGACTACTGTGTTATTAATGTTATGTTTTTTGACCCACAGCTGTCGTCAGTGTGAACAAGGAGGATCTGGAAGCCGGCATAGAAAGGCTTATCCACACTATGGCGCGGATTCAGGAGCAGCACAATGTTGCAATGGAGGAGCTGCAGAAGCTTCGGGACATGTGCCAGCAGTTGGAGGCGGGGCCAAAATAGAAACCAAGTGTCTGAACATTTTAGGTTGTGTGTTGTACAGTTAAAAAAAGTTTGTTAATTTAAAAAAAAAATATATATATATATATATATATATATATATATATATATATATCCCACCACAGGGACATGTGCCAACAGTTGGAGGCGGGCCAATAATACATTTTTGGTTGTTACATTAAAAATATTTAGTTAAACTATGATTCCATTTTTTTTGTATTAGTTAACTGTACATGACTTTGTTACGTTAATTTGTGCCCTGATACAGTGCTGTGATCGAGACACACCAATCAAACAGTCGTGATTGAATTTCTAATAAAAGCTTTTATTTAAAACATTATTTTAACAAGACAATAAAATAAAAAGTAATGTTAAAGAAGTTCGGAAATCACAAATTGTGATACGACGATTCTTCCGGCTGATAACTTTGGTGCCTGATGGGCGAAGCCATATGTGAAGGTATTGGCGTGTAGGAGTTAGGGGGTGGCTCCCCGAAGTGGGAAACGGAAACATTGTGTCGCATTGGTGTCTGACACTGTGACCAACCATTGTAATATGAGGGCTCTGTCCGCTGCATTGGCCGGGAATAGACCAAACGAGTGTGCTTGTCCAAATCGCCATCTGTACCCTTGTTTACAGCTTCCATAATTAGATGCTCCGCTAGTGTTCTTTGGCTGTCGTCCATTTTGGCCAGTTTGTCAACAACATAGTGTCCAAACCCCTGCAACGCAGGGCTAACATTGTTTGTTAACACCTTTTTTGCAAGGTTCAACAGTTCATGTGAGACGTCTGAGGTGGCTTTCCGTTTCCTTGGACCTTGCCTCGATTGAGTCCTGGCAGGTGCAGCCTCCACTAAATCTGTTGTCGTGCAGTCCTGTGAACAGTCCAGTGTACTGTCCTGTGCACTGTCATCCTGGGAAAAAAAAAAAAAAAAAAAGTTATGAACCCGGCAACAAAAAGTTTTACCACCATAACCGCATCCAAACTATATATTCGTATTAGGTTAAAAAAGGTTGTAATATATTTTAAGCTTAGTAATATTCTTTAACCTTCCCATTTATTTAATACTTTGAACTACACTGTTCTGACTGCTAGGGGAACCTGATGAATATTTTATAGTCTAAATAGTCTCAACAAGAGTACATCGGCAGCTTGAAGCAATACTATTTTCTATATTGCTTAGATGGTATGGTTTAGAAATATCGCCATTTCATACATATTAAGTTTCCCATATAATACTTTACTGCGACAGGGTTACTTATGTGTACATGTTTTTGTAATAACTTCAAACTGATGGGATAATCAGAAGTATAAAACATAAAATGCAGAGAAAAAATATGTAATCATAGGACACATTGGTGAACTTTCGTCCAAAGAGCTACTTACTTGTTGCCCTTATGAGTCCTGCTCGGCGTGGTTCTCCGAAACAATTTGTTCCACAGGTGCCAACAAGCGAAAACACGTGGATGTCCGTGGCACCTGTTGGTCCCTCAGAAAATTCATATGTTCAAAATACCAAAGCTTTGGCACGTAAACATCTTCGGTGGAAGCCCCAGACTTTGTAGTGTGAAGAACCTTGTTAAGCTCCTTCCTCCACACCGTGCGGAGCGCCTGAATTTTCTTTTTAATAACCGCTTCGTTTGCTGGCTCTTCTGGTGCATGACGATTGTAAAGCTCAATGAGCTTTAAATAACCCTCCTTCCTCTTTTCCCTGTTACAATACTCTGGAGATTTGAACTTCCAGAGGCAGGGAAAAGACTGGTATATTTCTATGAAATCCCTGATGAATTCCACACGATTTAACATCTGAAAAATAATTATAAAAAAAAATTACACGGTTGACAAAGAGTCCTTTAAACAATACTTTTACCAGTGTGCCAAACACTTAACAACAGCAGCCACACAAAGCGCTCATGCCGACCATCCATTGTTCCATCTGCCACGCCATAGGCCACCATAACCCAAAACAGTGTACCGCCCGCTTCACTACAGCAGCCACACAAAGCGCTCATGGTGACCATACATTGTACCATCTGCCACGCTCTAGCTCACCAGACACAACCAGTCACAACCAGTCACAACAGCGTACCATCCGCATCGCTTCAGCGGCGGAACGACGCGTTCATGCCGACCAAACAGCGTTCCATCTACCACGCTGTAGCCCACCAGTCACAACCAGTCACAACCAGTCACAACAGCGTACCATCCGCATCGCTTCAGCGGCGGAACGAATCGTTCATGCCGACCAAACAGCGTTCCATCTACCACGCTGTAGCCCACCAGTCACAACCAGTCACAACCAGTCACAACAGCGTACCATCCGCATCGCTTCAGCGGCGGAACGAAGCGTTCATGCCGACCAAACAGCGTTCCATCTACCACGCTCTAGCCCACCAGTCTCAACTAGTGTTGAGCATTCCGATACCGCAAGTATCGGGTATCGGCCGATACTTGCGGTATCGGAATTCCGATACCGAGATCCGATATTTTTGTGATATCGGGTATCGGTATCGGAAGTGTAAAATAAAGAATTAAAATAAAAAATATTGTTATATTCACCTCTCCGGCGGCCCCTGGACATCAGCGGGAGGATCCGGCGTCCGGCACGGCTTCTTTCTTCAAAATGCGCGCCTTTAGGACCTGTGGTATGACGTCCCGGCTTCTGATTGGTCGCGTGCCGCCCATGTGACCGCCACGCGACCAATCAGAAGCCGCGACGTCATTCCTCAGCTAAAGTCCTAGAATGAGCGCCTTCTAGGACCTGAGGAATGACGTCGCGGCTTCTGATTGGTCGCGTGGCGGTCACATGGGCGGCACGCGACCAATCAGAAGCCGGGACGTCATTCCACAGGTCCTAAAGGCGCGCATTTTGAAGAAAGAAGCCGTGCCGGACGCCGGATCCTCCCGCTGATGTCCAGGGGCCGCCGGAGAGGTGAATATAACAATATTTTTTATTTTAATTCTTTATTTTACACTTTAATATGGATCCCAGGGCCTGAAGGAGAGTTTCCTCTCCTTCAGACCCTGGGATCCATGAGGATACATTCCGATACTTGATGTCCCATTGACTTGTATTGGTATCGGATATCGGTATCGGCGATATCCGATATTTTTCGGGTATCGGCCGATACTATCCGATACCGATACTTTCAAGTATCGGACGGTATCGCTCAACACTAGTCACAACCAGTCACAACAGCGTACCATCCGCATCGCTTGTTCCATCTGCCACGCCATAGGCCACCATAACCCAAAACAGTGTACCGCCCGCTTCACTACAGCAGCCACGCAAAGCGCTCATGGTGACCATACATTGTACCATCTGCCACGCTCTAGCTCACCAGACACAACCAGTCACAACCAGTCACAACCAGTCACAACAGCGTACCATCCGCATCGCTTCAGCGGCGGAACGACGCGTTCATGCCGACCAAACAGCGTTCCATCTACCACGCTCTAGCCCACCAGTCACAACCAGTCACAACAGCGTACCATCCGCATCGCTTCAGCGGCGGAACGAAGCGCTCATGACGACAGTACATCGTTCCATCCACTATGCCCAAGCGGTGTAACATACCTCGAAGCTGCGGTGTAAAGCGTGGAATATTCTGTGAAATACTGAATCCGACGTCCTGGTCCAACAAGTGTCCAAGTACAAAGTGAAGAAAGGAAATTTTGAAACCGGTGAGGTGGCTTTGGGGACAATAGCGCTCAGGTGACAAATTTTCCAACCAATTGTGTGCACAGAACCTGTGGCCTATCAGCACATAGCTAGCAGCTCGACACGCCCCCTAGTGAACAACGTCACGCACAGATTATGCAAAATTTGCTCTGAATCGTCTTGTGTGACACGACCGTACGACTGTCCCATACGACTTCTACATCGCAAATACGTCATGAAATTATCGCTCCAGCGCCGTACATCGTGAAGTGTGACCGCAGTCTACGATGTTGGAGCGATAATTAAGCGACGATGTAACGTCACAAATCGTGCCATCGTAGCGATCAAAATTGCACTGTGTGACGGTACCCTTAGTGCGCAAAAAGATAAGACATACTAGTCTGTATATGGCATTATTTACACAGGCAATGCAGAACATCTGGTTTACAGCCCAGTGCTGCAAAATGCATGTTGTGCGAACAGAGGCCAACAGTTTACAGAGCCATTTTGGATCAACTGCACCCTGCAAGATAAAGTGCAAAAAATCCCACATATCAATGTACATGTAAGGTATTAGTTTATATTTAAACATCTCTGCTTTTTTCTCTGCAATTTTTTTAAATTTTTTGGAGGATTTCTAAGTCCTCTTTTTGTGGTGGTGAGCTTTTATTCTATGTTTAGCATTAGGACTGGCAAAATGTAAGGACCCTTGACGCGGGTTGCCAGCTTTCGTATTGAGGCCCCAATATAAACTAATAACTTACATACATTGATATGTGGGTTTTTTTTGCACTTTATCTTGCAGGGTGCAGTCGGTGCATCAAGAGAATGCCAAGAGTGTGCAAAGCAGTCATCAAAGCAAAAGGTGGCTACTTTGAAGAACCTAGAATATAAGACATAATTTCAGTTGTTTCACACTTTTTTGTTAAGTATATAATTCCACGTGTGTTATTTCATAGTTTTGATGCCTTCAGTGTGAATTTACAATTTTCATAGTCATGAAAATACAGAAAAATCTTTAAATGAGAAGGTGTGTCCAAACTTTTGGTCTGTACTGTAGATACATAAAAACAATTTGCACATTTACATATATATATATATATATAGAGAGAGAGAGAGAGAGAGACTTTTACAAACAGGTGCACAGAAGTATGGTAATACACATAGAAGATAGTAAGTCTGTACACATTTTATTATTATTATTATTTATATAGCACCATTAATTCCATGGTGCTGTACATGTGAAAAGGGGTTACATACAGGGTTATAGATATCGTTAACAGTAAACAAATTTACAGTGACAGACTGGTACAGAGGGGAGAGGACCCTGTCCTTGCGAACTTACATTCTTCAGGATAGTGGGGAAGAGACAGGAGGTTGGTGTGCTGCAGCACTGGTAGTGGTGAGGCGGCAGCTCGGGTGGTCGTAGCAGCAGCTCGGGTGGTTGTGGCGGCACCTCGGGTGGTCAGTGACGTGGTGGCAGCTCGGGTGGTCGGTGACGTGGCGGCAGCTTGGGTGGTTGGTGACAACGGCGGCAGCTTGGTTGGTCAGTGACGTGGTGGCAGCTTGGGTGGTCGGTGACGTGGCGGCAGCTCAGGTGGTCGGTGATGTGGCGGCAGCTCGGGCGGTTGGTGAAGCGGCAGAATGGTTATTGCAGACTGTAGGCTTTCCTGAAGAGATGGGTTTTCAGGTTCCGTCTGAAGAATCCGAGGGTGGTGGATAATCAGATGTGTTGAGGCGTGGAATTCCAGAGGATGAGGGATATTCGGGAGAAATCTTGGAGGCGGATGTGTTATTGAATGGATATGTGTGGAGGAGAGAAGGAGGTCTTGGGAGGATCGAAGATTACGTGAGGGAAGATAGTGGGAGATTAGTTCAGAGATATAAGGAGGGGACAGGTTGTGGATGGCTTTGTAGATCAGTGTTAGTAGTTTGAACTGGATTCGTTGGGGAATTGGAAGCCAATGGAGGGATTTGCAGAGGGGTGAAGCAGGGGAGTAGCGAGGAGAGAGGTGGATTAGCTGAGCAGTAGAGTTGAGGACAGACTGGAGTGGGAGTTAGCGGGGAGGCCACAGAGGAGGGTGTTGCAGTAATCGAGGCGGGAGATGATGAGGGCATGCACAAGAGTTTTAGTAGATTGTGGGCTGAAGAAGGGATGGATTCTGGCAATATTTTTGAGTTGGAGGCGACAGGAGGTGGCAAGGGTTTGGACGTGCAGTTTGAAGGACAGGGCAGAATCGAGAGTTACCCCGAGGCAGCGGATTTCAGGTGCGGGAGAGAGTGCGATGCCGTTTACTATAATAGATAGTTCAGGTAGGGGGGATACGCGAGATGGGGGAAAGATAATGAGTTCGGTTTTGTCTACATTGAGTTTTAGGAAGTGAGATTTGAAGAAGGAGGATATGTCTGAAAGACACTCCGGGATTCTGGACAGCAGAGAGGTGACATCTGAGCCAGAGAGGTAGATCTGAGTGTCATCCGCATATAGGTGGTACTGGAAGCCATGGGATTTTATGAGTTATCCTAGGCCAAGGGTATAGATGGAAAAAAGTAGAGGCCCTAGGACAGAGCCTTGAGGGACTCCAACAGAGAGGGGGTGGGGTGAGGAGGTAGTGGGTGAGTGGGAAACGCTAAATGTGCGGTCGGAAAGGTGTGAGGCAATCCAGGACAGGGCAAGGCCTTTGATGCCAAGGGAAGAAAGAATCTGCAGTTATTACTTACATATGTCGTCCCTCTGGCAGGTGCATTCTTCCATCTTCAGCAGCTCCATCCTGGGGGTCTTCAGTCCTCCATCAGCACTTACTGGCCAGATCTCCAGCTGTCAGACAGTCCTGTCTTCTGCCTCTTCACTACATCTGACACTTCTCCTTCCTCCTGAGAAGTTCTGGAAGGTGTCTGACCCATGTGAACATCGGCCATCACATCACCCTCCCCTCCCCCCTGTAGCCACTTACCATCCCCTGTACTGATGGGTCTTTATTGAGAAATGGCTGCACTGGTCCAGTCAGGCAGCATTCACACTGCAGTTCCTGCTTCTGAGTTGGCCAGTGCAGCGGTTTTCCAATAAAGCCCCCTCAGTACAGGGGGTGGAAGTAGCTACAAGGGGGCAGGAGGATTTATGTGCTAGCTCATATGAACAATTAGGCAGTTCAGTTGTCAGAACTCCTCAGGAGGCAGGAGAGGTGTCAGTTATACTGATTGCTGGAAGGCTGTTCCCAGCAGTAGTCAGAGGCAGTAAGGAGGAGGCAGGAGAGAGGATTGGCTGAGATCAGCTATACTTACCAGGCCTGTTCCTGCCTGCAGGACGCAGAGAAGCAGGGAGCATGTCCAGGAATCCCGAGCTCCTGCATCATAGAGCAAGCGGCAGCATCAACTCAGAGGAGAGGAAGGGGGCCCCTCTCTGACAGTAAAAGACTTTCCTCTGTTGTTGCTGGTTCTATCAGAGAACAAGATATTTCAGCAGCTGATCAGGCCCCCTGTCCTCCTGGGTCCCTATGCAGCTGCATCGGCTACACATGCGGTATGACCACCCATGTGTGACCTTATTCAATGTGATGCTATAAATATTTATTAATACACTATGGGCATCTTAGACATTCCTATAGGATACTTGTGGGATACTACGTCCTTTTAAATTAAAGGTCCTGCCATATTAATTGACAACTAAAAATCTACCTTACACAAGTTTATTCAGCTAAATCTTTTATTACTAAAAGGATACCAATGTATTACTGAACAAGTAGATAAATTGTTGTATTATGTTATGTGACTCTACAAGCTGTGGTGCGCAATTCACGAATAGGGTCTTGCAGCAACCAATAGGGTCAGTCCCTTGGTCTAAGAAGAAGGACCGTGCCATGTGTACCTTTCTTGTGCCGGGTCCGGAATCAAGGCTGTCTTCTCTGTTGTCAGGGTGAAAGCTTAAGAGACCGGATCAATCATTGCAGGTGGAAATAGGGGGTTTGGCTAAGTGATTACAGACACAGCACATGCAGAAATGGGCAGACGTGGCGGGAAGAGACAGCACGCAGCGAAGTGAGTGCTCCGGCCCTCGAGCATCAATATAGCGCAGGCCCACACTCGAGCTTCCCCGTCATCACCGACAGAGACTGTGAGGAGACGTGCAGTGTGCCCGTTGGTCACCACAAAGCAAGATGTTGAACATTCTGGGCTAGTGAGTACTGCGTATGTGCTGACAGAGAGAGACTGGGTGCAGGACTGCTATCTGCACCCTGATTCACCAGTGTATGTCTGCTGGGCCACGTCGGGCTCAGACAGAACTGTGGCCCACGCTCTTCTGGCCACATCAGTATATGGACTAGGGGCTCAGCGGAAGGTGCCGGAGACCAACCGCTGCCAACAGAAGACGTATCATCGTTACCTAAAGGTCATTATCAGACAAGTGCCCCATTAGCCGTTGTTGGCGCCATCACCTGCTCTGGAACTACCACGTCTTGATAAACGTCTGACAGGATAAGTTAACCCCCAAGAACTGTTAATACCATTTTTCACTTTTCTTTAATCTCTGCATACTTTCTATATTTTAAACTGCCTACTCAACCCCCTGGTTAACCTTTAACCTCCCTGCGTGGAGTATACTGTATCAGTATTAATTAAAATTGTTAACTCTTGCTCTATCTCCTGTCCTTCACTGCATCCCACAACCTGCTCACACGGGTGCACCACATCGTATGCATTAGGGTGCCAACCTCTGTGGACTGGTAGGGGGTGTTTAGGGTTGAGCTAGGTACTATGGAGTCCATTCCCTAAACCACATTACTTTTGTTATTTTACATTCATATATGCTTTCCTATCTTCTACGTTCTAGTATTTTAATAATATTTTATTACATTAAATAATGACTATTTTATGTTTTTTTTCTAGTTTTGTTTACAAGAGAGAACGATATGTAGTAAAGAACAGTACGTTATAAATAATCCGATATGTGTAATAAGGGACGGTAATATCCATGATAAAGGAGACTATGCAAGCTATATACAACCCCTGGCAAAATTATGGAATCACCGGCCTTGGAGGATGTTCATTCAGTTGTTTAATTTTGTAGAAAAAAAGCAGATCACAGACATGGCGCAAAACTAAAGTAATTTCAAATGGCAACTTTCTGGCTTTGAGAAACACTGAAAGAAATCAAGAACAAAAAATGTAGTAGTCAGTAATGGTTACTTTTTTTTAATCAAGCATAGAGGAAAAATTATGGAATCACTAAATTCTGAGGAAAAATTATGGAATTATGAAAAACAAACAAACAAACACTCCAACACATCACTAGTATTTTGTTGCACCACCTCTGGCTTTTATAACATCTTGCAGTCTCTGAGGCATGGACTTAATAAGTGTCAAACAGTTTTCATCAATCTGGCTTCAACTTTCTCTAATTGCTGTTGTCAGATCAGCTTTGCATCCTTGAAATTGTCATTGTGTAGCAAAGTGCATTCCACCATCAACCACAGCACTGGCTGTCAGGGACTTTACATGTCTTCCATGGCCCAATGAGTCAATGTTTTGAACTGTGGGTATGCTACCACAGGCAGGCTGGATTGTGACAGGTAATAGCTTCACATCAGGAGGCACTCATGCTTTCCCTTCATTTCCTCCACATAATGGATATTTCTGCATCCCCAACAGGAGCAGGGCAGGATATTTGATCAAATCTCATCCTGGATGGCTCTACACCAACTACAACTGAGCAACTTAACAAGCGACAATGCCAGGAACATAAAATTGGCTGCAATTTGTGTGGGCAAAGTAACACATGCTACCAGCATGACATATGTCCTCAATTTGATCGTGCAACATTTTTAAACAAATATACCATCTGAACAATGTGATTCTAATGGCCAGGAGAGTATGTGAGCACTTACGTGGCAAATAACGGTCTCCTAAGTTTGCAATGACAGAGCGGCATGACTTATCCCCATGTGATTTGCTACAAAATGGAATTCATTGCTGCATTTGTTGAAACATCTGTACAAGCAATATAAGATGGTGATGTGACTGATTATATAATTCAGCACACAAATTGGAGCTTATGTTACCTTGAAATTCACTAATGACATATGATGAATGGGGTGTATTGCCTTCTGAGGCCCTAGTAAATAGGATGCAAAACTTGTTAGTAAGGACAACTGTGGAATGAATGCCTCTTTTATTTAGAATGGAAAAAAAAACTGGCAACAAGGCATGGAGCAAGAACAGAAATTTCCAAACATCCCACCACGCTTGTTCGGTTGAGGCCCCGTTGTTCTTCACATTACGTTTTTACAGGCAATAGTATATAGGACAACCCCTGCAGCATAACATTACTTTATAAATGTCAATACTACTTTCTTGGGGCTTTCTTTGGTCTGTGTGCAAGAAAATGTAACATTTATAGACATTTAGATATTTGTTTTGTTAAATCTTGAAAAATAAGCCATTCCTTCCATAATCCCTTATTTACAATCATTATAATTTTGGTAAAAATGGGGGTTGTTAGACCATTGACTGATGTATATTCTGCCAGTGTGCGCTTATTCTCGACTGGGCACAAAAGACTAAACATTTTTCCTAAAAATAATTCCATGTCTTCCATGATTGCTATTTTTTTTACCATCATTCTCACTGTTTGAAACAATGGGTCTTTATTGTTCATTGACTTTTGTGAATTTCCCCAGTAGACCATTGGATTGGATTGGACCCCAGCAAAGGATTGAGCCGAAAAGGCAAAAATAGAAACAAAAATTATGACTTCCAAGATTAATATATTACTTTTCATCTTTTGCGTTTTTCTGTTTACAAATGAGCATATTTTAATCGGGATTGGGTCCCTGCCAAGGACTGGGTACAGATTTTTTTAATGTGACTTTTCCTCACTACCTCATGGGTCAGAGTGTGTAATTGAAACAGGAATCAAACTCTAATTTTTGGTCTGGGCATCATGCCACATAAGGCAACATACAAAGTTATTAGGGTAGACAGTAACTGCCCTGAGTTCATCTTTTATAAAATGTGTTGTCCAACTTAATTTGGCATGACCATAGACTGTGGCAAATTATTTTGGCCGGTAGTCCCCTGCACCAAACATATTAGGCCCATGCTGCAGCTGTTAAATGATCACTGATCGGCTACATAGAAGTCGAGCAGTGATTGTTTAATAGCTTGTGTATACATAGGCTTTCATTTTTTTTTCAATGTCACATCTTGATTACACATAATAATGTGCTGTGAAGAACAATAATGTTTAAGCAAGTTTACTGAGTGATTGGCAGCCTGTTTACACTAACCATTTTTCTGGAAACCAGGGTTCTCAATTGTCATCAATTCTAATGTTCCCTTAAAGGTAGCAGGAGAATTGTCTGCCTTATCTTAAAAAAGTGATAATTTTTGGACTTTATTATTTTAGAAATCATGTAAAGTCTGTGGATTATTAAACAGGTGTTACCGCAGATTGCCTAGTTACTCACAGCAATGTATGTTGATAATGCCCACCTTGACATTGCTAAGGCTGTGTTGCCTTAAACAGCATTAAGGGGTTGGAACAGTTCTAGGAAACCTCAGAAAGTCAAACGTTTTTTAGGGCAATTGGAGGCTTTGGATTTATTTTGAACCAATTCACAGGGAATTACATTTTTTGGAAAAATTTGCAAAGCTGAAAAATTCTAATTTTTAATGTTCACTCATGTCTATTGTATATACCATAAATTATAATAATTTAAATCAGGAAATAAGGAGTTTATTTAACAAAAAAGTTAAACAGTATTCCAGGCAAGCTCCTAGAATCCGCTATTATCCCCACTGCAAATCATCTCTTTCTTAATATTCTTCTCCATTCTGCAAAATTGTCAGGTCATCTATAAAACCTTACTGACAGATTCTACAAGCTTGCCATTTCTATGATGATAAAATTGCAGGATTATGTCAGTTAAAGGTTCATCCTTTGAAAGGTAAACATCAATACGAAGGAAATATTCAGTCTGTGTTTTTTGCTCTAGATCATGACAGAAGAGGCAGGTTTTAGCTGTAAACTATGGTACCTCTAATAACCATCAAAGGAAGCCCTAAATCCTGCAGCTTACAGGATGATTGTGTGTCTGGAATTCTATGTGATGCTCTTTGTAGATCTGAGAAGTGAAGAATTAGGGAAAAAAACTAATTTAAGACACTTGCTGTTTTGTATTCCAGAAGACTTGACCAATAGATTTTACCTAGACAGAAGTAATGTAAAATCAGGTACATAGTACATAACCGTAGGAAAATTGATAAATTTACAAATAATGCCTTTTGAACAGGGCAAACTTAACAGTTTTAAAATGTGGAAAACGTATTAAAATAATTAATGCAGTGTAAGTTTACTTCATCTATTACTTTTTTATTTTGTAACCAGGGTTTGCGCCAATTTTTGGTGCAATTTTCCCCATGGTGTAGCAATGTATCCCACTACTCTTTTGAACATTCCTCTAGTCCACACCCCTGTGTTGAGCATGTCATATAAAGCATTTAACCTGTATAATAACTGTAGTGCAAGCCATCTATGAAAGATTTTGGAAGCCAATTAAGACAGAATACTAGGCCATATATGTTATGAAATCTGACCCATATAGTCTTTAAAAAATAAATCACCACCAACTCAAGCCTCTTTTCACCCCACCAAATATTTCACTAACTAAAATGGCCTATACATAAAAAAGTCACTTGCTCACCTGCAGTGGCAATATACTTTAAGAATGGAGCAGCACATAATTCACTAAAGTACATCATCCTATATAAAAAGACTGGAAAAATTTGAAAGTATATTTTTTTGAAGATATCTGCCAGGTTGTAAACTAGCAAAAGAAAAAAAATGTAGACTTTTTAACTTGTGTGCTAGAAGCCATTATAGATCAGGTCACAACAAGGATGAAAGGAATATATCCAGGGATAAAAATGATCACTTAATATATATAATGGTAGGATTGTAGGTTGAATACAGGGGATTTATGCCTACCTTCAGCCTTAAAAACTATGAAATTATGAATGTGGAGACCCATATCTACAGGCCTAGCACTGTTTTTAATTTAGTAACTTAATGTTTTACAATTGGAAGAATAATTTAGCCTAATAAAAATGAAAAAGATCTAAACATGTGATATTTTGTCAAATTCTGTGTCAAATATGACCCCAAGACAGTGAGCGGCAGTGAGTTATGGTTGAACACCCCAATGTAGTTGAAATATCATGAATAGGTAAGTTAGTAGAAGCATGAAACATGAAAAGTTCAGTTTTGGAGAGATTCAGTGAACATGGACGATTTTCCAAGCGGACAGAGGCTTTTCATGGAAATAAAAATAGCAGCATGCATTACTTTGTTCTGTTTGGTGAACAAGAATACTGTATGCAATGTAAAGGCAACTTCTGCTTCACATAAAGGAAGGATTTTTTTTCCCCATTGTGGAGCTTACTCTTACCAAATGGTTTTTTTTGCCTTCCTCTGGATCAACATGTTAGGGCATGTTAGGTTAGGATATGGGTTGAACTAGATGGACTTAAAGTCTTCCTTCAACCTTAAAAACTATGTTACTATGTAAGGCTACTTTCACACATCAGGTTTTTTGCATCAGGCACAATCTGGCGAATGTTGGAAAAAACGGATCCGGCGCAGATTGTGAAAACTGATGGGACGGATCCAATTTTCTCAACGGATCCAACTAGCATATCCAGATAATTGGATAAAAAAAAAATTGGAGCATGCTCAGTTTAAAAAAACAGAATCCGGCGCCAGAATCCGTCATTTTCCGGATCCGGCACCTTCTGGCTCCCATAGGCTTCCATTGGGAACAGTGCCAATAATGTCTATAAAGCGCTGTTGAATTAATGGCGCTATACACGTGAGATAAATAAATAAGTATAGTATTACATTGGTCAAAACAGAGAAGAGACATAAAGGTGATGATCTAAAAACACTTTTTCTTCCTGAGATATTTTCATCCAGTTTTGCAAATTGTACATTGTACAACAGAATTACCCTTGTAAAACAAAAACTTATTCTCCAGTCCCTTGATTGCAAAGAGGTTAATACATTTGGGAAGTTAGCATTAAATGTCTAAAAGATAAAAAAGACCACACACACAAGCAAAGAACAAAATGTCATACAGTTGTCATGGTAACACCAGCGTGACCTGTCGGTATCCATCGCATCCTGAGGCCAAACCACATATCCCAGGTAATCTTCTCTTGATTTGTGCCCTGACTGTGTCATACTGTGAATATTATAAAGGTAAATCTTTTCGTAAAAAAGTGAAATACTACAAAAAAGTGAAACACTGGGCAATAAAGTCCACTTTTTAAAAAAGTTTTTGTGCTGTTTCTCCTTTTTTCAACTATCTATCTATCTATCTATCTATCTATCTATCTATCTATCTATCTATATATCTATTATCTTTCAGAAGGTGTAACCACATGATGGTAGTGATGGGTGACCTCCCCTTCCCACATTATTAAGAAGCTAAATACAAAACGTGCACCCCATGGGTAAATGCTTGGACTTGCTATAGATTGTACTTACCCCTCATATTTGATGATTTTTATCTTTTGCTAAGTAATATACTGTATTTTGGCAGATAACAGATGCAATTAATGTATTCTAAACGGCATTATTTTACTTGGTCCTACCTCGTGGAATAGCATTCTGTGCTGAAATTTTTTTTAATCATTTGTGTTATTCATGAAATAAAGACTGATTTCTATTACTTGGCCTGTGCAGTGCTGCTGTTTTGTAGGTTTTGCTCTTCCGTATACAAATAATAGGTGGCATCACTCCAAGCTTCATAAGTCCTTGATTTACACATATACAATAACATCATTTAACCCCTTCATGACCCAGCCTATTTTGACCTTAAAGACCTTGCCGTTTTTTGCAATTCTGACCAGTGTCCCTTTATGAGGTAATAACTCAGGAACGCTTCAACGGATCCTAGCGGTTCTGAGATTGTTTTTTCGTGACATATTGGGCTTCATGTTAGTGGTAAATTTAGGTCAATAAATTCTGTGTTTATTTGTGATAAAAACGGAAATTTGGCGAAAATTTTGAAAATTTTGCAATTTTCACATTTTGAATTTTTATTCTGTTAAACCAGAGAGTTATGTGACACAAAATAGTTAATAAATAACATTTCCCACATGTATACTTTACATAAGCACAATTTTGGAAACAAAATTTTTTTTTTGCTAGGAAGTTATAAGGGTTAAAATTTGACCAGCGATTTCTCATTTTTACAACGAAATTTACAAAACCATTTTTTTAGGGACCACCTCACATTTGAAGTCAGTTTGAGGGGTCTATATGGCTGAAAATACCCAAAACTGACACCATTCTAAAAACTGCACCCCTCAAGGTACTCAAAACCACATTCAAGAAGTTTATTAACCCTTCAGGTGCTTCACAGCAGCAGAAGCAACATGGAAGGAAAAAATGAACATTTAACTTTTTAGTCACAAAAATTATTTATTAGCAACAATTTTTTTATTTTCCCAATGGTAAAAGGAGAAACTGAACCACGAAAGTTGTTGTACAATTTGTCCTGAGTACGCTGATACCTCATATGTGGGGGTAAACCACTGTTTGGGCGCACGGCAGGGCTTGGAAGGGAAGGAGCGCCATTTGACTTTTTGAATGAAAAATTGGCTCCACTCTTTAGCGGACACCATGTCATGTTTGGAGAGCCCCCGTGTGCCTAAAAATTGGAGCTCCCCCACAAATGACCCCATTTTGGAAACTAGACGCCCCAAGGAACTTATCTAGATGCATAGTGAGCACTTTGAACCCCCAGGTGCTTCACAAATTGATCCGTAAATATGAAAAAGTACTTTTTTTTCACACAAAAATTATTTTAGCATCAATTTTTTCATTTTCACATGGGCAACAGGATAAAATGGATCCTAAAATTTGTTGGGCAATTTCTCCTGAGTACACCAATACCTTATATGTAGGGGTAAACCACTGTTTGGGCACATGGTAAGGCTCGGAAGGGAAGGAGCGCCATTTGACTTTTTGAATGAAAAATTATCTCCATCGTTAGCGGACACCATGTTGCGTTTGGAGAGCCCCTGTGTGCCTAAACATTGGCGCTCCCCCACAAGTGACCCCATTTTGGAAACTAGACCCCCCAAGGAACTTATCTAGATGCCTAGTGAGCACTTTAAACCCTCAGGTGCTTCACAAATTGATCTGTAAAAATGAAAAAGTACTTTTTTTTCACAAAAAAATTATTTTCGCCTCATTTTTTTTCATTTTCACATGGGCAATAGGATAAAGTGGATCATAAAATTTGTTGGGCAATTTCTCCCGAGTACGCCGATACCTCATATGTGGGGGTAAACCACTGTTTGGGCACTCGGCAGGGCTCGGAAGGGAAGGCGCGCCATTTGACTTTTTGAATGGAAAATTAGTTCCAATTGTTAGCGGACACCATGTCGCGTTTGGAGAGCCCCTGTGTGCCTAAACATTGGAGCTCCCCCACAAGTGACCCCATTTTGGAAACTAGACCCCCCAAGGAACTTATCTAGATGCATATTGAGCACTTTAAACCCCCAGGTGCTTCACAGAAGTTTATAACGCAGAGCCATGAAAATAAAAAATAATTTTTCTTTCCTCAAAAATGTTTTTGTAGCCTGGAATATCCTATTTTGCCAAGGGTAATAGGAGAAATTGGACAACAAATGTTGTTGTCCAGTTTCTCCTGAGTACGCTGATACCCCATATGTGGGGGTAAACCACTGTTTGGGCGCACGGCAGGGCTCGGAAGGGAAGGCACGCCATTTGGCTTTTTAAATGGAAAATTAGCTCCAATCATTAGCGGACACCATGTCACGTTTGGAGAGCCCCTGTGTGCTTAAACATTGGAGATCCCCCAGAAATGACCCCATTTTGGAAACTAGACCCCCAAAGGAACTAATCTAGATGTGTGGTGAGGACTTTGAACCCCCAAGTGCATCACAGAAGTTTATAACGCAGAGCCATGAAAAAAAAAAAAAAATTATTTTCTCAAAAATGATCTTTTAGCCTGCAATTTTTTATTTTCCCAAGGGTAACAGGAGAAATTTGACCCCAAAAGTTGTTGTCCAGTTTCTCCTGAGTACGCTGATACCCCGTATGTGGGGGTAAACTACTGTTTGGGCACATGTAGTGACATTTTGAAATGCAGACTTTGATGGAATGCTCTGCGGGCGTCACGTTGCGTTTGCAGAGCCCTGATGTGGCTAAACAGTAGAAACCCCCCACAAGTGACCCCATTTTGGAAACTAGACCCCGAAAGGAACTTATCTAGATGTGTGGTGAGCACTTTGAACCCCCAAGTGCTTCACAGAAGTTTATAATTCAGAGCCGTGAAAATAATAAATACGTTTTCTTTCCTCAAAAATAATTATTTAGCCCAGAATTTTTTATTTTCCCAAGGGTTACAGGAGAAATTGGACCCCAAAAGTTGTTGACCAGTTTCTCCTGAGTACGCTGATACCCCATGTGTGGAGGTAAACCACTGTTTGGGCACACGTCGGGGCTCAGAAGGGAAGTAGTGACTTTTGAAATGCAGACTTTGATGGAATGGTCTGCGGGCGTCACGTTGCGTTTGCAGAGCCCCTGGTGTGCCTAAACAGTAGAAACCCCCCACAAGTGACCCCATGTTAGAAACTAGACCCCCCAAGGAACTTATCTAGATATGTGGTGAGCACTTTGAACCCCCAAGTGCTTCACAGACGTTTACAACGCAGAGCCGTGAAAATAAAAAATCATTTTTCTTTCCTCAAAAATGATGTTTTAGCAAGCATTTTTTTATTTTCACAAGGATAACAGGAGAAATTGGACCCCAGTAATTGTTGCGCAGTTTATCCTGAGTATGCTGGTACCCCATATGTGGGGGTAAACCACTGTTTGGGCACACGTCGGGGCTCGGAAGTGAGGGAGCACCATTTGACTTTTTGAATACAAGATTGGCTGGAATCAATGGTGGCGCCATGTTGCGTTTGGAGACCCCTGATGTGCCTAAACAGTGGTAACCCCTCAATTCTACCTCCAACACTAACCCCAACACACCCCTAACCCTACTCCCAACTGTAGCCATAACCCTAATCACAACCCTAACCACAACCCTAATTCCAACCCTAACCCTAAGGCTATGTGCCCACGTTGCGGATTTGTGTGAGATTTTTCAGCATCATTTTTGAAAAATCCGCGGATAAAAGGCACTGCGTGTTACCTGCGGATTTTCCGCGGATTTCCAGTGTTTTTTGTGCGGATTTCACCTGCGGATTCCTATTGAGGAACAGGTGTAAAACGCTGCGGAATCCGCACAAAGAATTGACATGCTGCGGAAAATACAACGCAGCGTTTCCGCGCTATATTTTCCGCACCATGGGCACAGCGGATTTGGTTTTCCATAGGTTTACATGGTACTGTAAACCTGATGGAACACTGCTGCGGATCCGCAGCCAAATCTGCACCATGTGCACATAGCCTAATTCTAAAGGTATGTGCACACGCTGCGGAAAACGCTGCGGATCCACAGCAGTTTCCCATGAGTTTACAGTTCAATGTAAACCTATGGGAAGCAAAAATCGCTGTACACATGCTGCGGAAAAACTGCACGGAAACGCAGCGGTTTACATTCCGCAGCATGTCACTTCTTTGTGCGGATTCCGCAGCGGTTTTACAACTGCTCAAACAGAAAATCGCAGTTGTAAAACCGCAGTGAAATGCGCAGAAAAAACGCAGTAAATCCGCCATAAATCCGCAGCGGTTTAGCACTGCGGATTTATCAAATCCACAGCGGAAAAATCCGCAGAGGACCAGAATACGTGTGCACATTCCTAACCCTAACCCTAGCCCTAACCCTACTCCTAACCCTAACCCTAGCCCTAACCCTAGCCCTAACCCTACCCCTAACCCTACCCCTAACCCTAACCCTAGCCCTAACCCTAGCCCTAACCCTACCCCTAACCCTACTCCTAACCCTAACCCTAGCCCTAACCCTAGCCCTAACCCTACCCCTAACCCTACCCCTAACCCTAACCCTAGCCCTAACCCTACCCCTAACCCTAACCCTAACCCTACCCCTAACCCTAACCCTACCCCTAACCCTAGCCCTAACCCTACCCCTAACCCTAACCCTATTCTAACATTAGTGGAAAAAAAAAATTATTTATTTTTTTATTGTCCCTACCTATGGAGGTGACAAAGGGGGGGGGGGGTCATTTATTATTTTTTTTATTTTGGTCACTGAGATAGATTATATCTCAGTGATCAAAATGTACTTTGGAACGAATCTGCTGGCCGGCAGATTCGGCGGGCGCACTGCGCATGTGCCCGCCATTTTGGAAGATGGCGGCGCCCAGGGAGAAGACGGACGGATCGGTAAGTATGATGGGGTGGGGGGGAGCACGGGGGGGGGGAAGATCAGAGCATGGGGGGTGGATCGGAGCGCTGGAGGGGTGGAACGGAGCACGGGGGGTGGAACGGAGCACGGGGGGGTGGAACGGAGCACAGAGGGGTGGAACGGAGCACGGGAGGGGGTGGATCGGAGTGCAGGGGGGGTGATTGGAGCACGGGGGGTGATTGGACCACAGGGGGAGCGGACAAGAGCACGGGGGGAGCGGAGAACAGGACAGAGGGGAGCCGGAGCAGTGTACCGGACAGATCGGAGGGCTGGGGGGGCGATCGGTGGGGTGGGGTGGGGGCACATTAGTGTTTCCAGCCATGGCCGATGATATTGCAGCATCGGCCATGGCTGGATTGTAATATTTCACCAGTTATAATAGGTGAAATATTACAAATCGCTCTGATTGGCAGTTTCACTTTCAACAGCCAATCAGAGCGATCGTAGCCACGGGGGGGTGAAGCCCCCTGGGCTAAACTACCACTCCCCCTGTCCCTGCAGATCGGGTGAAATGGGAGTTAGCCCTTTCACCCGATCTGCAGGGACGCGATCTTTCCATGACGCCACATAGGCATCATGGGTCGGATTGGCACCGACTTTCATGACGCCTACGTGGCGTCAAAGGTCGGGAAGGGGTTAAAGGTGTTATCCCAGAATCTATTTTTTTAACTTCTTGTAGTCTGTCTAAAGTAATCACGCTCCTGTCTCAGTGTGTTCTGGCTGTAGTGGAGAACAGTCACATCACTGATGTGACCGCTTTCCAAATCATCCTGATCGTCGTGGGATACGCCCATTAATGGATTATCGTTGGACAGGTGAGGAATATGTTGCATTACTTTTTGCCTTTTATAGGGGACATAGCCATCCGGATCGTCGTGGGACATGCGAATTAATGTATTATTGTCAGACCGGTGAGGAATATGGTATTTTGCTATTTTTTGTCTTTTACAGGGGGGCATGAGCTTCAGTGGATATCTTCTTGTCAGACAGGTGAGGAATATGTGTTTTATTATTTTTTGTCTTTTACAGGGGACATAGGCATCAATATATTAGGCGTAAAGGTGAGCATAAGTTTGTTTTTTATTTTTATTTCAAATAAAGATGTTAGTATCTTTACTTTAATTAAAGAATTTTATTCTGGCTGTTTTTTTTACAATCTATCTATGGGGGTAGTAATGGGGGCGTCTTCTAGATGCCTCTCCATTATTAATCCCTGAGCTTTATGTCAGCGACCATAAAACAGCTGACATCAATCCCAAACCTTTTATCCTACTTTCCACCACACCAGGGCAAGTGGGAGGAGCTGGGAAAAGTGCCAGAATTGGCGCATCTAAAAGACGTGCTTTTTCTGTGGTGGCTGCGGGATGTTATTTTTAGGCTTGGAAAAGGGGAAGGCTAATACCCATGGTCCTTTCCCAGTCTGAGAATACCATCCCCCAGCTGCCTGCTTTAGCTTGGCTGGTTGTCAAAAATGGGGGAACTCCATTTCATGTTTTTTAATTATTTATTTAAATTTAAATAATGTCGTGGGACCCCTCTATTCTTGATATCCAGCCATGATAAAGCTGAAAGCTGAGGGTTGTATCCCACAGTTAATGGTTTGGTTTTGCCTGCAATGATTATTTGATTATTAAAAATAGAAGAGATCCCAAGTCATTTTTTTAAATGATTTATTTATTTAGAGCACAGGCACCAGCTGAAGAATACTCTCATTAGCCTTGCCTGTTCTTGTTGCTATCAGCGACAGTAGGCATATGCTGGTGAGAGTAATAACCTTTCTACCGCTGGTCACAGCTGCTTGTTCACATGCTGTCATCTGACAGTGTGGGAACCACAGCTCTGTGACTGGCGGTAACTACCGTATTTTTCGGACTATAAGACGCATCGGACCATAAGACGCACCCCAAATTTGGGGTGAACATTGCAGAAAAAAAGATTTTTTATAAGATGGGGGTCCGTCTTATTGTCCGAATTTACAGTATCTTACCTGAGGGCTGGCAGTGGCAGAGCAGGGTCACAGGAGGCAAGGTGTCGGCAGAGGTGGGGTGATGCTGGGATGAGGAGGTGCTGGGATGAGAAGGTGCTGGGATCAGGAGGTGCTGGGATCAGGAGGTGCTGGGATCAGGAGGTGCTGGGATGAGAAGGTGCTGGGATCAGGAGGTGCTGGGATCAGGAGGTGCTGGGATGAGGAGGTGCTGGGATGAGAAGGTGCTGGGATGAGAAGGTGCTGGGATCAGGAGGTGCTGGGATGAGAAGGTGCTGGGATCAGGAGGTGCTGGGATCAGGAGGTGCTGGGATGAGAAGGTGCTGGGATCAGGATGTGCTGGGATCAGGAGGTGCTGGGATCAGGAGGTGCTGGGATGAGGAGGTGCTGGGATGAGAAGGTGCTGGGATCAGGAGGTGCTGGGATGAGGAGGTGCTGGGATGAGGAGGTGCTGGGATGAGAAGGTGCTGGGATCAGGAGGTGCTGGGATCAGGAGGTGCTGGGATCAGGAGGTGCTGGGATCAGGAGGTGCTGGGATCAGGAGGTGCAGTGAGAGGTATGGCGTGAGAGGGGTCCCAGGCTTACCGTGCAGGCAATGCAGGCTTACCGTGGCCGCAGAGGTGCGGTGGCAGAGGTGCAGCGGCAGAGGAGGCGCAGTAAGCGGGGTCCCTTGGTGATGCAGCAGCCCGGTATGCAGCAGAGCCGGGTGAATCGCAGATGGAGCGCTCTGCTTCCCGGGGCTTCAGGAAAATGGCCGCCGCGATCTCCATCTGCGCACGCGCGGCCTCCCACGGCCATTTTCCTGAAGCCCCGGGAAGCAGAGCACTTCATCTGCGCACGCGCGGCCTCAGGAAAATGGCCGCGCCCACCGATAACAACAGGATTCACCCGGCTCTGCTGCATACCGGGCTGCTGCATCACCTCACCGGAGAAAGGGACCCCGCTTACTGCGCCTCCTCTGCCCCCACACCTCTGCCGCCGCACCTCTGCCACTGCACCTCTGCCACCGGACCTCTGCCGCCACGGTAAGCCTGCATTGCGACTATTAGACGCACCCCCCATTTTCCCCCCTTTTTTGGGGGGGAAAAAGTGCGTCTTGTAGTCCGAAAAATACGGTAACTTACCGCCAATCAGAGACACCTGTGTTTCTCGTGCTGTCACATAGATGACAGCATGGCGAACAGCCAATGTTCGGGGTGCCGAACCTGAACAGTAACACAGACATTCTGGAGAAATCCATGTTCGGGGTCCGTGCATGGACACTAGGTGTTCGGTACGGACCTTGAACTGTACTGTTCGGGTTCGCCCATCAATAGTCACAACCTGCAGAACACCGATAGGAGCCGCACCAGGAAAGATGAAAATGGTGGCTGGTGAGTATGAGACTAAGGGCAGAGAACTTATATTACTGAGACCACTCCAACAGTAACATTAAAAAAAATGCTGGACTGGTGCTTTAAAAAATGATTTCTTGATATGTAAAAGTAAAATTGAAAAACGGCATGTGAAAAAGCTCTAACAATATTTAAATATGTCAACTAGAGTGAAGAATCTCACAAAAGGATTTTCTTAAGCTGACAATAAAATTGGCAGCTGCATGACATTTTTCATGTGCAAGTAGTAGACCAATCAGTAATTAATAGAGATAATATGCCACAGCTATACCAAGCAGAACTTGGCACATCGTGTCATGCAAAGCAATTTAAAGGGAGACAGTGAGCTTATAAGACAGCACTATAAAGGGAACACTGAGCTCAATGTCTTCCATATCCATACCATAATTTATATTATTACTACAATGTTTGTTCTCAATATTAAATAGATGAATGCTGGACCTTTAATAATGCCTCCCATGTATAAATAAAGCATAAAGTCTATCCTAATGGTAAACAACTGATTGTAGATGGATCATTTGATTTCATATTTAGTAAAAGCAAAGCTCTAGGATTAATTAAGTTCCGCACTTATTTTTTTTAAATGCTTTATTCATGTAGGTTTGTGACACCCAATCTTCTCTGAGACTACTCATAAAAAGGTTAAAAAAAAGTGCAATACATTTAACTTTCTTGATGATAATGTTTTTTTAGTTCAATTGACAGAGGAGTATTTGCCATTTAGCTATTAAATGAAATATGTCAGTAAGTTTTTACTATGGAATCTGAGAACTGCGTGAGGCAGGAGCAGAGATCCTGATACCAGTGATGTGTCACTTACTGGATTTCTTGGGGTTGGTTGGATAGAATCCCTGTTTTCTCTGCTGAAACTGCAGCAAGTGACATCCCTCCTAGAGTCAGGCTCCTAAATTATGGTGATCTCAGATTAAGTAGCAAAAATTTGGTGACAGATTCCCTTTGAAATAAATAATGGGTCATATATAGAGATGGGCGAACCCGAACAGTAAAGGTCAGCATCCGTACCGAACAACTACTGTTCGAGCACAGACACCGAACACGGACTTCACCAGGACGACAGTGTTGCTGTTCAGTTTTGCTCCCCCCAAACACACCGGGTGTTTGTCATGCTGTCATATGCATGACAACTTGGCAAACACTGCTTCTGATAGGTGGTAAAATCATCAGATGACAGTGTAATCCCGCAGCTGTGATCCGAGGTATAAAGTTTACCTTTGGTCAATGGTGTTGTCCGATGGGATTACTGCTCCCATCAGCAGATGCCTGCTGCCGCTAATAACAGTGAGCTCTGGAGTGGCTGATGGGAGTATTCATTAGTGATCAAGAATTGACCAGGCCAGAAGTATAATAAAAGAGATTTGTGGGGGACAAGGCTAGCGGTATGGAAAAGTGGTGGTGGCTCCATCACTGCGCATTCACTATTTCTTTTTTTATAACACACTCGGTTTATTAAACAAAATTGATGGAGAACCCCTATATTTTGTTTTATTGCTATGCAAATATTACATATATGCTTATATTATGCCATGTTATACCTGCTACATGCTGCCAACAAGATGTGCTGTTACTAGGTGGTGCTGTGCATTGTCAGCTACAGTTTCAGGTACAATCTGCATTACCTAGATGCTGTATGACTGTATGGGCAGACACTTGGATGTTCGGGTCCAGAGGGTTCGACTGAACTGTTACAAAAAGTTCGGGTCCACCAACGTTCACCATCCAACCTGACGGAACTGGAGAGGATCTGCAAGGAAGAATGGCAGAGGATCCCCAAATCCATGTGCGAAAAACTTGTTCAATCATTCCCAAGAAGTCTCATGACTAGTGTTGAGCGATACCGTCCGATATTTGAAAGTATCGGCATCGGATGGTATCGGCCGATATCTGAAAAATATCGGATATCGCCGATACCGATATCCGATACCAATACAAGTCAATGGGACACAAATATCGGAAGGTATCCTCTATGGTTCCCAGGGTCTAAAGGAGAGGAAACTCTCCTTCAGGCCCTGGGATCCATATTCATGTGTAAAATAAAGAATAAAAATAAAAAATATTGATATACTTACCCTCGGACGCGCCCTGGTTGTCACCGCTGCAACCGCCATGATTCCCTTCCTAAGAATGAGCGCGTTAAGGACCTTCGATGACGTCGCGGCTTTATTTTAAACATGAATCTTAATCCCGATACCAATTCCCAATATCACAAAAATATCGGAACTCGGTATCGGAATTCCGATACCGCAAATATCGGCCGATACCCGATACTGCAGTATCGGAATGCTCAACACTACTCATGACTGTACTAACTCAAAAGGATGCTTCTACTCAATACTGAGCAAAGGGTCTGAATACTTATGACATTTCAGTTTTTCTATTTTATTAAATTTGCAAAAATTTCTACATTTCTGTCTTTGTTCAGTGAAGATGGGGTGCAGAGTGTACATTAATGTGAAAAAATGAAACGGATGTCCAAGGCATGCATACATCTCACAGGTCACACACCTGGAAGCATTGTCCATTGAGCACATGTTAAATGTGGATAAACAGTAACGATAAAAGAAGAAAAGTAAAAGAAAGCACCAAACTATGCTCTTATGTTAAACTATGATATTGAGTTTAACTATGTACTTATCTACCCCATTTGCACTTTAATACTGCCTCTGCTCCGCTCTGCAGCCTCGCTTAGACTCACTGGAATTTTTAGTCTTCCAGGCAGCACAGCACAACACAGTTGAATTTCCCAAAAACTTCCAGAACAAACACTCTACACACAGGTCACATGGACCAATCACAGGTTACTCCCTTTTTTTCCTTTAGACCAGCTTTAACCCACCCACAGTCAAAGCACATATTGTTCCCCTACAATAACAGTTACACAGTTATCACAAACTATGATATTGTGTTTAACTATGCATTTATCTACCCTTTAAGTATGTTTGCGCTAATTGTCCTGCTGTAACACCCATGACATAAAACCAGCATTCTGACACTGGGCACTACATTGCGGCCCCAAATCCTTTAGTAATATTC
Organism: Ranitomeya imitator; assembly: GCF_032444005.1. Classification (NCBI taxonomy): domain Eukaryota; kingdom Metazoa; phylum Chordata; class Amphibia; order Anura; family Dendrobatidae; genus Ranitomeya; species Ranitomeya imitator. The sequence goes on along the minus strand of NW_027193920.1, from coordinate 26,114 downwards.
AGATTTCATGATGACTTGCACACAATCAAGGCACCCAATGTTAGGAGTCAAGTTCCTGCCGCTGCACAGGGGGAATCTCGAACCATGTCTGCTGTGGTCTCTCATTCTGCATCAGCCGCAGTGGAGCCTGCTCAGTGGAGATGTCGGTCCCAGCAACTTGCTCAGTCTCACTCTGTGCAAAGGGTTGCTGCTGCTTTTCCTGCTTCTGCCATTGAAGCCAGTGCTGGGCAGCGGCGAGCAGATGCTTTTGGGACTAAGTCCTGCTTTTCCCCTTCTGAGCATGCCCAGGGCAAGGTCTCCCGTTCGAGATCGAGGGTCACATGCTCAGATACTGCAGCAGATCCCATTGGTCCTCCAGGAAGGTCCTGAAGGTGCTCAACTTCTGTGGCAGCCTCCCATTGGTCCTTCTGGGAAGGTCCTGTACATGCTGCAGCTATAAAAGGTTTGCATGGCCGCATGGCTATGCGCTAGTATACAATTGCAATCGTGTGTGTGTTGATGAGTGTAAGTCGTTCCTTAAAAAAACCATCCCTTGTGTATGACTATTCGCGTAAGGTGTATGGCTGTAGTCTAGTGCCCGGCTGAACTCACAGTGTTAACACAAGAAACAGCGTCTACTGCGCCACGCACCATTAGAGCGCTTCTTTAGCCCAAGTCTGGGTGGTTAGTGGCGTCCGCCTGTCATGTCGGACGCTATTCACACTAGGGTGTCCGACAGACAGCGGTAATTCTGCATTCGTCCACTATGCGCTCAGTGGCGCCGGCTAGATTTTATCTAGGTTGTCCGGGGTTAATCTAGCTGGTACTCGGATTGGAGGCTGGGGCACGCCCACGGCCTTTATATAGTTCTTCTGAACTATGGGCGTTGCCGATTATAGCTTGTGTCTTGTGCCTGATGATCTCGGTTCGGAGTGGTGGTCTTGGAGTGGAAATATCAGATCTGGTGGTGTATGATCCTTGTCATATTTCTCCTTCCTATATTCGTGTTTTGTTTTGCCCTGTGCACATTATAGTGTTTTCCTGAGTGTGTTTGTGGCGTGGTGCGTTTTTGGTTTTCCCTGTCTGTGCTTTCTGTAAAGGTTGGTGTTAAGATTATCACTGGGTGGAGGGTGGAGGTTTCAGTTTAGTACTGAATCAGGAGTTAGGGTCAGGCCTGGCGGCCCAGACAAGCACACCATCAGTGTAATCTCTGGGAGAGGGACAGACAGGGTTTCCCTAGTCTTAGGGAAATCGCAGGGGCCCGGGTTATTAGCTTTAGTCTACCTAGGATCCCTGTGACACCGCCAGTACGGCACATGCTATTTAATTATTAGTTTTGTTATGTGTGGTACTGCAGCCCTGTGATGCAACAGGGTTCGCTTCTTTCACACAGGGTGAAGCTAACCCATATGTATCCTCATTGTACCGCCATATAGTCCGTCATTGCTTAGCAGCAGGTACCATCTCAGCATGGTGGACCCCAGGCTGCGAACGCACCTTATTCCTTTTCTCTAATTAGTTGGTGCATTCCGCTAGCCCTAACATTATACTAGCGCCAGGGTCTGGCTAAGTAATGACGGACGAACAGCGATTGCAGGGGTACATCCAGCTGCTGGAGGGCAGGTTGGCGGCTCTCGAGCGTGCAACCTCAGCGGTGGATGTTACCGCAATAGCTTTTCAGGCTGCTAAAGTGGCTGCGGCAGCTTTACCTACTGCCATCTCTGTTCCGACCTTATCTCACCTCCCGCTGCCAGAGAAATACTTTGGTGACAGTAAATCCTGTAGGGGTTTCGTGAGCCAGTGGGTTATACACCTCGAGCTCCTGGCTGCACGTTTTCCCACAGAGCGGGCAAAGGTGGGATTCATAATTTCTATGCTGTCAAACAGGGCATTGGAGTCGGCTATGCCACTGTGGGAGCGTAATGATCATGTGGTGCAGAGTGCTCCTCGGTTTTTGAGCACTCTGAAACAGGTCTGAAACAGGTCTTTTTAGGACCCCAAGTCACCCATGGTACGGCGCTCCAACTGCTGGCATTGACTCATTGAGCCATTTTGCCATCCACTTCCGGACATTAGCGTCTGAGCTGGAATGGTCATCCCGATATTTTGGAGAGGGCTGGCTGACCATGTGATGGACGCTTTGGCCACTAGGGAGATTCCCGCCACACTGGAGGAGCTCATAGCTATATCCACCTGCATTGACCTTCGTTTTCACGAGCGAAGGTTGGAGCGAGCCCAGTGTAGGCAGAGGTTTCGGCTGGCTCCCACCTTCGCCAAACCTCAGGAATCTCCGGTCCAGGCGTCCGAGTCACCTGAGGCCATAGAGGCGTTGCGTGTGGGATCTAAGTCCCGGTCCACTCGTGCACCTATGGTCTGTCATGTTTGCCAGCAGTCAGGACATTTTTCCTCCAAGTGTTCTCAGTAGTGTTGAGCGATACCTTCCGATATCGGAAAGTATCGGTATCGGTTTGGATCGGCCGATATTCAAAAAATATCGGATATCGCCGATACCGATACCCGATCCCAATGCAAGTCAATGGGACCAAAATATCGGAATTAAAATAAACCCTTTCTTTCCTTGTAGGTTCATTCTACCTGAAGGAAAACAACTAAGAATAATGTAGGATGTATGGGGGAGGTGGCGGAGACATTAAAGGCAATGAGGATTAGTCCAATCAAATAGAATAGCATGTTTTTTTTTTTTTTTTAAAGAAGTTCGGATTGAAAAAGATATTGAGTATGTAAATTTTTTTTATTTTGTCAGATATTGATGTTTCACTATTCCACGCCCTTCCCCTTCTTTTTTTTCTTTTTTTTTTTTTTTTCTTTTCCCACACTTTCATCTTCATCATCATCAGCATCCTTGACATCAACTTCTTCACCTTATTCATCTTCTTCTTCATCTTCTACCTATTTTTTTTTTTATTACATTCTTCATATTCATTTTCTTCAACTATTATTATTCTTCCTATTCTACGTATTCTTTTTATTCCACTGTTATTATTCTTCCTATTCTACTTCTTCATCATATTCTCATTTGTGACAGGCATTCCCGTAGTTGTTGTCTATAAAAGTTGGAAGATTACACCTTCCGTTCTGCCAGTCACAAAAGTTACATTTGTCCGCGTTCAGTTTGGCCTGCAGCATCAGGCTTTATCCAGGGGCACCACGAGGAGGAACGGACTCACCCCCATACACTGCTTAGTCTTCTTCTGCATATAATTTAGATAATATCTTTTGCTCTGATATTAAGTCTTATGCTTAATGTTCTTCTGCTCTTTGTTCTGCAGCCTCTTGTTCTTCTGCTTCTCGGTCTTCCATGTTGTCGTCTCCAGGGTCTTCGTCTCCAGTGTCGTCATCTCCGCCGTCGTCGTCTCAGCCGTCGTCGTCTCCGCCGTCGTCGTCGTCGTCGTCATCGGGGTGGTCTTCCGGGTCGTCGTCATCGGGGTGGTCTTCCGGGTTGTCGACGTTAGGGTCTTCAACTTGGAAATGTAGCAGAAGGTACAAGAAGGCTGAGAAAATGCCAAGAACCAGCTGATGGAACTGGAACTCGGATGGCTACCCGAAGGTTCAAGAGCCTATGGAACTACCGAGGACCAGCTGACGTTACTGGAACCCGGTTACTAAGCAGGAGGTACCCGTGCTAAAAAGCACTACCAAGGACCGCCTGACGTTGGCGGAACTCGGATACCCAGAAGGAGGCACCTAAGCCAAAGGCTCTGCCCGGAACCAGATGACGTTACTGGAACCAGGATGGGGAGCAGAAGGTACAAGAGCAAAAGACACTGCCGAGAACCAGCTGACGGTACTGGAACCCGGATGGGTAGCCGAATGTCCAAGAGCCAATGGAACTACCAAGGACCAGCTGACGTTACTGGAACCCGGTTACTAAGCAGGAGGTACCCGTGCCTGAAAGCACTACCAAGGACCACCTGACATTGGTGGAACTTGGATACCCAGAAGGAGGCACCTAAGCCAAAGGCTCTGCCCGGAACCAGCTGACGGTACTGGAACCAGGATGGGGAGCAGAAGGTACAAGAGCAAAAGACACTGCCGAGAACCAGCTGACGGTGCTGGAACCAGGTGGTGGACCCCAAGGCCCACAGGAGAGGAGAGAACAGCTAGGCCGCGAGGCAGCCGCAGTTACCGAACCCCAACAGTCCTACAGGGGGAGCTGGGCCTACTGGCACTACAGAACCAGCCTTGACTACCAGTTCACGCAGCCCACATAGGAAGCTCCTAAACTGGAGGCACCCTGGAGTTGGCTAACTCGACCGCCCCACGACGGGGCAAGCATAGGCGTCTCAGTGAAGTTGACACAACCCGGAAACAGCTGACGGTGCTGAAACCAGGCTTGGCACGAGGGAGTACCTGTGACAAGAACACTGCCGAGAACCAGCTGGCGGTGCTGGAACCCGGATGCGTTGCCCCAGTGTGCAAGAGCCAATGGCACGACCGAGGACCAGCTGACGGTGCTGGAACCCGGTTACTAAGCTGTAGGTGCCCGCGCTTAAAAGCACTACCAAGGACCGCCTGGCGTTGGCGGAACTCGGCTACCCAGGAGGAGGCACCTAAGCCAAAGGCTCGGCCCGGAACCAGCTGACGGTGCTGGAACCAGGTGGTGGACCCCAAGGCCCACAGGAGAGGAGAGAACAGCTAGGCCGCGAGGCAGCCGCAGTTACCGAACCCCAACAGTCCTACAGGGGGAGCTGGGCCTACTGGCACTACAGAACCAGCCTTGACTACCAGTTCACGCAGCCCACATAGGAAGCTCCTAAACTGGAGGCACCCTGGAGTTGGCTAACTCGACCGCCCCACGACGGGGCAAGCATAGGCGTCTCAGTGAAGTTGACACAACCCGGAAACAGCTGACGGTGCTGAAACCAGGCTTGGCACGAGGGAGTACCTGTGACAAGAACACTGCCGAGAACCAGCTGGCGGTGCTGGAACCCAGATGCATTGCCCCAGTGTGCAAGAGCCAATGGCACGACCGAGGACCAGCTGACGGTGCTGGAACCCGGTTACTAAGCTGTAGGTGCCCGCGCTTAAAAGCACTACCAAGGACCGCCTAACGTTGGCGGAACTCGGCTACCCAGGAGGAGGCACCTAAGCCAAAGGCTCGGCCCGGAACCAGCTGACGGTGCTGGAACCAGGTGGTGGACCCCAAGGCCCACAGGAGAGGAGAGAACAGCTAGGCCGCGAGGCAGCCGCAGTTACCGAACCCCAACAGTCCTACAGGGGGAGCTGGGCCTACTGGCACTACAGAACCAGCCTTGACTACCAGTTCACGCAGCCCACATAGGAAGCTCCTAAACTGGAGGCACCCTGGAGTTGGCTAACTCGACCGCCCCACGACGGGGCAAGCATAGGCGTCTCAGTGAAGTTGACACAACCCGGAAACAGCTGACGGTGCTGAAACCAGGCTTGGCACGAGGGAGTACCTGTGACAAGAACACTGCCGAGAACCAGCTGGCGGTGCTGGAACCCGGATGCGTTGCCCCAGTGTGCAAGAGCCAATGGCACGACCGAGGACCAGCTGACGGTGCTGGAACCCGGTTACTAAGCTGTAGGTGCCCGCGCTTAAAAGCACTACCAAGGACCGCCTGGCGTTGGCGGAACTCGGCTACCCAGGAGGAGGCACCTAAGCCAAAGGCTCGGCCCGGAACCAGCTGACGGTGCTGGAACCAGGTGGTGGACCCCAAGGCCCACAGGAGAGGAGAGAACAGCTAGGCCGCGAGGCAGCCGCAGTTACCGAACCCCAACAGTCCTACAGGGGGAGCTGGGCCTACTGGCACTACAGAACCAGCCTTGACTACCAGTTCACGCAGCCCACATAGGAAGCTCCTAAACTGGAGGCACCCTGGAGTTGGCTAACTCGACCGCCCCATGACGGGGCAAGCATAGGCGTCTCAGTGAAGTTGACACAACCCGGAAACAGCTGACGGTGCTGAAACCAGGCTTGGCACGAGGGAGTACCTGTGACAAGAACACTGCCGAGAACCAGCTGGCGGTGCTGGAACCCAGATGCGTTGCCCCAGTGTGCAAGAGCCAATGGCACGACCGAGGACCAGCTGACGGTGCTGGAACCCGGTTACTAAGCTGTAGGTGCCCGCGCTTAAAAGCACTACCAAGGACCGCCTAACGTTGGCGGAACTCGGCTACCCAGGAGGAGGCACCTAAGCCAAAGGCTCGGCCCGGAACCAGCTGACGGTGCTGGAACCAGGTGGTGGACCCCAAGGCCCACAGGAGAGGAGAGAACAGCTAGGCCGCGAGGCAGCCGCAGTTACCGAACCCCAACAGTCCTACAGGGGGAGCTGGGCCTACTGGCACTACAGAACCAGCCTTGACTACCAGTTCACGCAGCCCACATAGGAAGCTCCTAAACTGGAGGCACCCTGGAGTTGGCTAACTCGACCGCCCCACGACGGGGCAAGCATAGGCGTCTCAGTGAAGTTGACACAACCCGGAAACAGCTGACGGTGCTGAAACCAGGCTTGGCACGAGGGAGTACCTGTGACAAGAACACTGCCGAGAACCAGCTGGCGGTGCTGGAACCCGGATGCGTTGCCCCAGTGTGCAAGAGCCAATGGCACGACCGAGGACCAGCTGACGGTGCTGGAACCCGGTTACTAAGCTGTAGGTGCCCGCGCTTAAAAGCACTACCAAGGACCGCCTGGCGTTGGCGGAACTCGGCTACCCAGGAGGAGGCACCTAAGCCAAAGGCTCGGCCCGGAACCAGCTGACGGTGCTGGAACCAGGTGGTGGACCCCAAGGCCCACAGGAGAGGAGAGAACAGCTAGGCCGCGAGGCAGCCGCAGTTACCGAACCCCAACAGTCCTACAGGGGGAGCTGGGCCTACTGGCACTACAGAACCAGCCTTGACTACCAGTTCACGCAGCCCACATAGGAAGCTCCTAAACTGGAGGCACCCTGGAGTTGGCTAACTCGACCGCCCCACGACGGGGCAAGCATAGGCGTCTCAGTGAAGTTGACACAACCCGGAAACAGCTGACGGTGCTGAAACCAGGCTTGGCACGAGGGAGTACCTGTGACAAGAACACTGCCGAGAACCAGCTGGCGGTGCTGGAACCCGGATGCGTTGCCCCAGTGTGCAAGAGCCAATGGCACGACCGAGGACCAGCTGACGGTGCTGGAACCCGGTTACTAAGCTGTAGGTGCCCGCGCTTAAAAGCACTACCAAGGACCGCCTGGCGTTGGCGGAACTCGGCTACCCAGGAGGAGGCACCTAAGCCAAAGGCTCGGCCCGGAACCAGCTGACGGTGCTGGAACCAGGTGGTGGACCCCAAGGCCCACAGGAGAGGAGAGAACAGCTAGGCCGCGAGGCAGCCGCAGTTACCGAACCCCAACAGTCCTACAGGGGGAGCTGGGCCTACTGGCACTACAGAACCAGCCTTGACTACCAGTTCACGCAGCCCACATAGGAAGCTCCTAAACTGGAGGCACCCTGGAGTTGGCTAACTCGACCGCCCCACGACGGGGCAAGCATAGGCGTCTCAGTGAAGTTGACACAACCCGGAAACAGCTGACGGTGCTGAAACCAGGCTTGGCACGAGGGAGTACCTGTGACAAGAACACTGCCGAGAACCAGCTGGCGGTGCTGGAACCCGGATGCGTTGCCCCAGTGTGCAAGAGCCAATGGCACGACCGAGGACCAGCTGACGGTGCTGGAACCCGGTTACTAAGCTGTAGGTGCCCGCGCTTAAAAGCACTACCAAGGACCGCCTGGCGTTGGCGGAACTCGGCTACCCAGGAGGAGGCACCTAAGCCAAAGGCTCGGCCCGGAACCAGCTGACGGTGCTGGAACCAGGTGGTGGACCCCAAGGCCCACAGGAGAGGAGAGAACAGCTAGGCCGCGAGGCAGCCGCAGTTACCGAACCCCAACAGTCCTACAGGGGGAGCTGGGCCTACTGGCACTACAGAACCAGCCTTGACTACCAGTTCACGCAGCCCACATAGGAAGCTCCTAAACTGGAGGCACCCTGGAGTTGGCTAACTCGACCGCCCCACGACGGGGCAAGCATAGGCGTCTCAGTGAAGTTGACACAACCCGGAAACAGCTGACGGTGCTGAAACCAGGCTTGGCACGAGGGAGTACCTGTGACAAGAACACTGCCGAGAACCAGCTGGCGGTGCTGGAACCCAGATGCGTTGCCCCAGTGTGCAAGAGCCAATGGCACGACCGAGGACCAGCTGACGGTGCTGGAACCCGGTTACTAAGCTGTAGGTGCCCGCGCTTAAAAGCACTACCAAGGACCGCCTAACGTTGGCGGAACTCGGCTACCCAGGAGGAGGCACCTAAGCCAAAGGCTCGGCCCGGAACCAGCTGACGGTGCTGGAACCAGGTGGTGGACCCCAAGGCCCACAGGAGAGGAGAGAACAGCTAGGCCGCGAGGCAGCCGCAGTTACCGAACCCCAACAGTCCTACAGGGGGAGCTGGGCCTACTGGCACTACAGAACCAGCCTTGACTACCAGTTCACGCAGCCCACATAGGAAGCTCCTAAACTGGAGGCACCCTGGAGTTGGCTAACTCGACCGCCCCACGACGGGGCAAGCATAGGCGTCTCAGTGAAGTTGACACAACCCGGAAACAGCTGACGGTGCTGAAACCAGGCTTGGCACGAGGGAGTACCTGTGACAAGAACACTGCCGAGAACCAGCTGGCGGTGCTGGAACCCGGATGCGTTGCCCCAGTGTGCAAGAGCCAATGGCACGACCGAGGACCAGCTGACGGTGCTGGAACCCGGTTACTAAGCTGTAGGTGCCCGCGCTTAAAAGCACTACCAAGGACCGCCTGGCGTTGGCGGAACTCGGCTACCCAGGAGGAGGCACCTAAGCCAAAGGCTCGGCCCGGAACCAGCTGACGGTGCTGGAACCAGGTGGTGGACCCCAAGGCCCACAGGAGAGGAGAGAACAGCTAGGCCGCGAGGCAGCCGCAGTTACCGAACCCCAACAGTCCTACAGGGGGAGCTGGGCCTACTGGCACTACAGAACCAGCCTTGACTACCAGTTCACGCAGCCCACATAGGAAGCTCCTAAACTGGAGGCACCCTGGAGTTGGCTAACTCGACCGCCCCACGACGGGGCAAGCATAGGCGTCTCAGTGAAGTTGACACAACCCGGAAACAGCTGACGGTGCTGAAACCAGGCTTGGCACGAGGGAGTACCTGTGACAAGAACACTGCCGAGAACCAGCTGGCGGTGCTGGAACCCAGATGCGTTGCCCCAGTGTGCAAGAGCCAATGGCACGACCGAGGACCAGCTGACGGTGCTGGAACCCGGTTACTAAGCTGTAGGTGCCCGCGCTTAAAAGCACTACCAAGGACCGCCTAACGTTGGCGGAACTCGGCTACCCAGGAGGAGGCACCTAAGCCAAAGGCTCGGCCCGGAACCAGCTGACGGTGCTGGAACCAGGTGGTGGACCCCAAGGCCCACAGGAGAGGAGAGAACAGCTAGGCCGCGAGGCAGCCGCAGTTACCGAACCCCAACAGTCCTACAGGGGGAGCTGGGCCTACTGGCACTACAGAACCAGCCTTGACTACCAGTTCACGCAGCCCACATAGGAAGCTCCTAAACTGGAGGCACCCTGGAGTTGGCTAACTCGACCGCCCCACGACGGGGCAAGCATAGGCGTCTCAGTGAAGTTGACACAACCCGGAAACAGCTGACGGTGCTGAAACCAGGCTTGGCACGAGGGAGTACCTGTGACAAGAACACTGCCGAGAACCAGCTGGCGGTGCTGGAACCCGGATGCGTTGCCTTGCCTATTAAAGATTGTCTTCCTAGAGCCCCAACTAGCGGTGTTGGAGCAAAGGGTAAGCAGGGGGAGATGAGTGTAGGCCGAAGCCTGCACTGGAGGCAGCTTTGTGTCTGCGTTGCGTTTGCAGGACACTTTGCCGGCTACACACTGGGGGAACAGCTGGCGTTGCTGAACCCCACTAACACAATGGCGTGTGTTTTTATCTGTGCAGCTAGCACTTGCGGGCAAAAACTTGCGATGTTAGAGCCCGTGTTGAAGCAGGAGGAGGAGGAGAGGAGCAGAGTGTAGGCCGAAGCCTAGTTGAACCAATTTCAAAGGAAACCTTTAACCCCCCCCTCAGGTGTTACAAAGTACAAGAGACACACCTTGTGCAGTATTAATGCTGCACAAGTGAAAGGTTGCTCTATTAATTTGTCTACTTGCACACGCTGAATGAAAGACATACACAATTTACCCCATTCTACAGTCAAACTGTAGTGGATGCGTGACTTGGTTTTTTGATGAGACGCAGCACAGGTGTCCAAAATAACGCCTTGGTGCTTGGCGCAGCTTCCTGAGCGTTGTTATTTGCTGTACAGGAGTCTGCGCTCTTGTGTTATCCCTTGGCAATGCCCTGTTAGCGCTGCCCATCTTATGACCTCATTTCATGTTGGTCGGTGCGGTTAACGATGGCCATAAATCCCAGACCCACAGTGTCTTTTCATAAAGCCACACTGCGGTGCTGGGATTCGTGGCCTTGAGCAGTAAATATTTTGGCCGCTCACACACGTCCTTACACCTGCTTCAGACTGGGCGGCCTCTGCTGATCCCTTCTCGCATGCCGCGGCCATGAGGCTGCACAGTCTGAAGAAGGCGGAAGGAGATGAGTTAAGACAGGCGAAGATATGCACTGCTCGTGCCCATCAATCACACCCTCGCAGTCAAAATAATTAAGACAACGAGGAGCATTTTATTCAGGCAGGGCGGACGAACAGGCGCAAGTAGCCAACCAATGATGTCAGAAGACGGGAAGCGCTACCAAGGGGGGTGCTGCGTATCATTAGAAAGGAAAGTCACACCTCAGGGACAGTGGAATGGTCTCAAAGAGACACATTTTGTACGTGTTGAGTTCCACGTGGGCAAGGAGAAAACGTCAGCCACCTTGTACAAATGCAGCAGTACTGCTGTACAAGGTGGCTGTTATACATAGAAACACCTGGGGGTGGTGGCCAGGCTCCCTTCAATTTCAGTTCATGTGCCTGCGTGGCGTTTGCAGGTCACGTTGCAAGCTGCACAGCAGGGGAACAGCTGGCGGTGCTGAACCCCACTAACACATTGGCTGGTGTTTTTCTCTGTGCAGCTAGCATGTCCGGGCAGAAACTGGCGTTGTTTGAGCCCAGGGTCAGCAGGAGGAGGAGAGGAGCAAAGTGTAGGCCGAAGCCTGCACTGGTGGCAGCTTTTGTTCTGTTGTGCCAGCGTGGCTTGTGCTGGACACGTTGCCGACTACACAGCAGGGGAACAGCTGGCGGTGCTGAACCCCACTAACACATTGGCTGGTGTTTTTCTCTGTGCAGCTAGCATTTCCGGGCAAAAACTAGCGGTGTTTGAGCCCAGGGTCAGCAGGAGGAGTAGAGGAGCAGAGTGTTGGCCAAAGCCTAGTTGAACCAATTTCAAAGGTTACCTTTAACCCCCCCTCAGGTGTTGCAAGGTACAAGAGCCACACCTTGAACAGCATTATTGATGCACAAGTCAAAGGTTGCTCTATTTAATTTTGCTCCTTGCACACGCTGAATTAAACACGTACACTATTTAGCCCATTATACTGTCAAACAGTAGTGGAGGCGTGACTACTAGTCTTTTTAAGGAGACGCAGCACAGGTGTCAAAATTTGCACCTAGGTACTGGGCGCAGATTCCTGAGCGTTGTTATTTGCTGTACAGGAGTCTGCGCTCTTGTGTTATCCCTTGGCAATACCCTGTTAGTGCAGGCCGTCTCATGACCTCATTTCATGTTGGCCGGTGCGGTTAACGATGGCCATAAATCCCAGACCCACAGTGGCTTTTCCTAAAGTCACACTGCGGTGCTGGGATTCGTGGCCTTGTGCAGTAAATATGTTCGCCGCTCACACATGTCCTTACACCTGCTTCAGACTGGGCGGCCTCAGCTGATCCCTTATCGCATGCCGCGGCCATGAGGCCGCACAGTCAGAAGAAGGCGGAAGGAGGGGAGTGAAAACAGGGGAACATATGCACTGCTCGTGCCCATCAATCACACCCTCGCAGTCAAAATATATGAGACAACGGGGGGCGTTGTGTCGGGCAGGGGGGACGCACAGGCACAGCCAGCCAACCAATGATGTCAGGAGACGGGCAGCGCTAACAATGGGGGTGCTGCGTGTCATTAAAAAGGAAAGTCACACCTCAGGGACATTGTAATGGTCTGTAATGAGACACATTTTGTACTTGTTGAGTTCCACGTGTGCAAGGAGAAAAAGTCAGCCACCTTGTACAAATGCAGCAGTACTGCTGTACAAGGTGGCTGTTATACATAGAAACACCTGGGGGGGTGGGGGGCAGGCTCCCTTCAATTTCAGTTCATGTGCCTGCGTGGCGTTTGCAGGTCACGTTGCAAGCTACACAGCAGGGGAACAGCTGGCGTTGCTGAACCCCACTGACACATTGACTGGTGTTTTTCTCTGTGCACATTGCATGTCCGGGCAAAAACTAGCGGTGTTAGAGCCCAGGGTCAGCAGGAGGAGGAGGAGAGGAGCAAAGTGTAGGCCGAAGCCTGCACTGGTGGCAGCTTTTGGTCGGTTGTGCCAGCGTGGCTTGTGCTGGACACGATGCCGGCTACACAGCGGGGGAACAGCTGGCGGTGCTGAACCCCACTAACACATTGGCTGGTGTTTTTCTCTGTGCAGCTAGCATGTCCGGGCAGAAACTGGCGTTGTTTGAGCCCAGGGTCAGCAGGAGGAGGAGAGGAGCAAAGTGTAGGCCGAAGCCTGCACTGGTGGCAGCTTTTGTTCTGTTGTGCCAGCGTGGCTTGTGCTGGACACGTTGCCGACTACACAGCAGGGGAACAGCTGGCGGTGCTGAACCCCACTAACACATTGGCTGGTGTTTTTCTCTGTGCAGCTAGCATTTCCGGGCAAAAACTAGCGGTGTTTGAGCCCAGGGTCAGCAGGAGGAGTAGAGGAGCAGAGTGTAGGCCGAAGCCTAGTTGAACCAATTTCAAAGGTTACCTTTAACCCCCCCCTCAGGTGTTGCAAGGTACAAGAGCCACACCTTGAACAGCATTAATGATGCACAAGTCAAAGGTTGCTCTATTTAATTTTGCTCCTTGCACACGCTGAATTAAACACGTACACTATTTAGCCCATTATACTGTCAAACAGTTGTGGAGGCGTGACTTGTCTTTTTAACGAGACGCAGCACAGGTGTCAAAATTTGCACCTAGGTACTGGGCGCAGATTCCTGAGCGTTGTTATTTGCTGTACAGGAGTCTGCGCTCTTGTGTTATCCCTTGGCAATACCCTGTTAGTGCAGGCCGTCTCATGACCTCATTTCATGTTGGCCGGTGCGGTTAACGATGGCCATAAATCCCAGACCCACAGTGGCTTTTCCTAAAGTCACACTGCGGTGCTGGGATTCGTGGCCTTGTGCAGTAAATATGTTCGCCGCTCACACATGTCCTTACACCTGCTTCAGACTGGGCGGCCTCAGCTGATCCCTTATCGCATGCCGCGGCCATGAGGCCGCACAGTCAGAAGAAGGCGGAAGGAGGGGAGTGAAAACAGGGGAACATATGCACTGCTCGTGCCCATCAATCACACCCTCGCAGTCAAAATATATGAGACAACGGGGGGCGTTGTGTCGGGCAGGGGGGACGCACAGGCACAGCCAGCCAACCAATGATGTCAGGAGACGGGCAGCGCTAACAATGGGGGTGCTGCGTGTCATTAAAAAGGAAAGTCACACCTCAGGGACATTGTAATGGTCTGTAATGAGACACATTTTGTACTTGTTGAGTTCCACGTGTGCAAGGAGAAAAAGTCAGCCACCTTGTACAAATGCAGCAGTACTGCTGTACAAGGTGGCTGTTATACATAGAAACACCTGGGGGGGTGGGGGGCAGGCTCCCTTCAATTTCAGTTCATGTGCCTGCGTGGCGTTTGCAGGTCACGTTGCAAGCTACACAGCAGGGGAACAGCTGGCGTTGCTGAACCCCACTGACACATTGACTGGTGTTTTTCTCTGTGCACATTGCATGTCCGGGCAAAAACTAGCGGTGTTAGAGCCCAGGGTCAGCAGGAGGAGGAGGAGAGGAGCAAAGTGTAGGCCGAAGCCTGCACTGGTGGCAGCTTTTGGTCGGTTGTGCCAGCGTGGCTTGTGCTGGACACGATGCCGGCTACACAGCGGGGGAACAGCTGGCGGTGCTGAACCCCACTAACACATTGGCTGGTGTTTTTCTCTGTGCAGCTAGCATGTCCGGGCAGAAACTGGCGTTGTTTGAGCCCAGGGTCAGCAGGAGGAGGAGAGGAGCAAAGTGTAGGCCGAAGCCTGCACTGGTGGCAGCTTTTGTTCTGTTGTGCCAGCGTGGCTTGTGCTGGACACGTTGCCGACTACACAGCAGGGGAACAGCTGGCGGTGCTGAACCCCACTAACACATTGGCTGGTGTTTTTCTCTGTGCAGCTAGCATTTCCGGGCAAAAACTAGCGGTGTTTGAGCCCAGGGTCAGCAGGAGGAGTAGAGGAGCAGAGTGTAGGCCGAAGCCTAGTTGAACCAATTTCAAAGGTTACCTTTAACCCCCCCCTCAGGTGTTGCAAGGTACAAGAGCCACACCTTGAACAGCATTAATGATGCACAAGTCAAAGGTTGCTCTATTTAATTTTGCTCCTTGCACACGCTGAATTAAACACGTACACTATTTAGCCCATTATACTGTCAAACAGTTGTGGAGGCGTGACTTGTCTTTTTAACGAGACGCAGCACAGGTGTCAAAATTTGCACCTAGGTACTGGGCGCAGATTCCTGAGCGTTGTTATTTGCTGTACAGGAGTCTGCGCTCTTGTGTTATCCCTTGGCAATACCCTGTTAGTGCAGGCCGTCTCATGACCTCATTTCATGTTGGCCGGTGCGGTTAACGATGGCCATAAATCCCAGACCCACAGTGGCTTTTCCTAAAGTCACACTGCGGTGCTGGGATTCGTGGCCTTGTGCAGTAAATATGTTCGCCGCTCACACATGTCCTTACACCTGCTTCAGACTGGGCGGCCTCAGCTGATCCCTTATCGCATGCCGCGGCCATGAGGCCGCACAGTCAGAAGAAGGCGGAAGGAGGGGAGTGAAAACAGGGGAACATATGCACTGCTCGTGCCCATCAATCACACCCTCGCAGTCAAAATATATGAGACAACGGGGGGCGTTGTGTCGGGCAGGGGGGACGCACAGGCACAGCCAGCCAACCAATGATGTCAGGAGACGGGCAGCGCTAACAATGGGGGTGCTGCGTGTCATTAAAAAGGAAAGTCACACCTCAGGGACATTGTAATGGTCTGTAATGAGACACATTTTGTACTTGTTGAGTTCCACGTGTGCAAGGAGAAAAAGTCAGCCACCTTGTACAAATGCAGCAGTACTGCTGTACAAGGTGGCTGTTATACATAGAAACACCTGGGGGGGTGGGGGGCAGGCTCCCTTCAATTTCAGTTCATGTGCCTGCGTGGCGTTTGCAGGTCACGTTGCAAGCTACACAGCAGGGGAACAGCTGGCGTTGCTGAACCCCACTGACACATTGACTGGTGTTTTTCTCTGTGCACATTGCATGTCCGGGCAAAAACTAGCGGTGTTAGAGCCCAGGGTCAGCAGGAGGAGGAGGAGAGGAGCAAAGTGTAGGCCGAAGCCTGCACTGGTGGCAGCTTTTGGTCGGTTGTGCCAGCGTGGCTTGTGCTGGACACGATGCCGGCTACACAGCGGGGGAACAGCTGGCGGTGCTGAACCCCACTAACACATTGGCTGGTGTTTTTCTCTGTGCAGCTAGCATGTCCGGGCAGAAACTGGC
Organism: Ranitomeya imitator; assembly: GCF_032444005.1. Classification (NCBI taxonomy): domain Eukaryota; kingdom Metazoa; phylum Chordata; class Amphibia; order Anura; family Dendrobatidae; genus Ranitomeya; species Ranitomeya imitator. Next base: position 10,316 of record NW_027193920.1, on the reverse strand, counting down.
GTTGTTTGAGCCCAGGGTCAGCAGGAGGAGGAGAGGAGCAAAGTGTAGGCCGAAGCCTGCACTGGTGGCAGCTTTTGTTCTGTTGTGCCAGCGTGGCTTGTGCTGGACACGTTGCCGACTACACAGCAGGGGAACAGCTGGCGGTGCTGAACCCCACTAACACATTGGCTGGTGTTTTTCTCTGTGCAGCTAGCATTTCCGGGCAAAAACTAGCGGTGTTTGAGCCCAGGGTCAGCAGGAGGAGTAGAGGAGCAGAGTGTAGGCCGAAGCCTAGTTGAACCAATTTCAAAGGTTACCTTTAACCCCCCCCTCAGGTGTTGCAAGGTACAAGAGCCACACCTTGAACAGCATTAATGATGCACAAGTCAAAGGTTGCTCTATTTAATTTTGCTCCTTGCACACGCTGAATTAAACACGTACACTATTTAGCCCATTATACTGTCAAACAGTTGTGGAGGCGTGACTTGTCTTTTTAACGAGACGCAGCACAGGTGTCAAAATTTGCACCTAGGTACTGGGCGCAGATTCCTGAGCGTTGTTATTTGCTGTACAGGAGTCTGCGCTATTGTGATCCCTTGGCCATGCGCTGTGAGCGCTTCCTGTCTTCTGACCTCATTTCATGTCGGCCGTTGCGGTTAGCGATGGACATGAATCCCAGACCCACAGTGTGTTTTTAAAAAATCACACTGCGGTGCTGGGATTTGTGCCCTGGTGCACTAAATATGTTTGCCGCTCACACATGTCCTAACACCTGCTTCAGACTGGGCGGCCTCATCTGATCCCTTATCGCCTGCCGCGGCCATGAGGACACCCAGTCTGAAGAAGGCGGAAGGAGATGAGTGAACACAGGCAAACATATGCACTGCACATGCCCATCAATCACACCCTCGCTGTCCAAAAAAATAAGACACCGAGGGCCGTTGTTTCGAGCAGGGGAGATGCACAGGCGCAGCCAGCTAACCAATGATGTCAAAAGACGGGAAGCGCTAACAAGGGTGGTGCTGCGTGTCATTACAAAGGAAAGTCACACCTCAGGGACATTGTAATGGTCTCTAATGAGACACATTTTGTACGTGTTGAGTTCCACGTGGGCAAGGAGAAAAAGTCAGCCACCTCGTACAAATGCAGCAGTACTGCTGTACAAGGTGGCTGATATACATAGAAACACCTGTGGGTGGGGGGCAGGCTCCCTTCAATTTCAGTTCATGTGCCTGCGTGGCGTTTGCAGGTCACGTTGCAAGCTACACAGCAGGGGAACAGCTGGCGTTGCTGAACCCCACTGACACATTGACTGGTGTTTTTCTCTGTGCACATTGCATGTCCGGGCAAAAACTAGCGGTGTTAGAGCCCAGGGTCAGCAGGAGGAGGAGGAGAGGAGCAAAGTGTAGGCCGAAGCCTGCACTGGTGGCAGCTTTTGGTCGGTTGTGCCAGCGTGGCTTGTGCTGGACACGATGCCGGCTACACAGCGGGGGAACAGCTGGCGGTGCTGAACCCCACTAACACATTGGCTGGTGTTTTTCTCTGTGCAGCTAGCATGTCCGGGCAGAAACTGGCGTTGTTTGAGCCCAGGGTCAGCAGGAGGAGGAGAGGAGCAAAGTGTAGGCCGAAGCCTGCACTGGTGGCAGCTTTTGTTCTGTTGTGCCAGCGTGGCTTGTGCTGGACACGTTGCCGACTACACAGCAGGGGAACAGCTGGCGGTGCTGAACCCCACTAACACATTGGCTGGTGTTTTTCTCTGTGCAGCTAGCATTTCCGGGCAAAAACTAGCGGTGTTTGAGCCCAGGGTCAGCAGGAGGAGTAGAGGAGCAGAGTGTAGGCCGAAGCCTAGTTGAACCAATTTCAAAGGTTACCTTTAACCCCCCCCTCAGGTGTTGCAAGGTACAAGAGCCACACCTTGAACAGCATTAATGATGCACAAGTCAAAGGTTGCTCTATTTAATTTTGCTCCTTGCACACGCTGAATTAAACACGTACACTATTTAGCCCATTATACTGTCAAACAGTTGTGGAGGCGTGACTTGTCTTTTTAACGAGACGCAGCACAGGTGTCAAAATTTGCACCTAGGTACTGGGCGCAGATTCCTGAGCGTTGTTATTTGCTGTACAGGAGTCTGCGCTATTGTGATCCCTTGGCCATGCGCTGTGAGCGCTTCCTGTCTTCTGACCTCATTTCATGTCGGCCGTTGCGGTTAGCGATGGACATGAATCCCAGACCCACAGTGTGTTTTCAAAAAATCACACTGCGTGGCTGGGATTCGTGGCCTTGTGCAGTAAATAGGTTTGCCGCTTACACATGTCCTTACACCTGCTCCAGACTGGGCGGCCTCAGCTGATCCCTTATCGCCTACCACGGCCAGGAGGCCGCACAGTCTGAAGAAGGCGGAAGGAGATGAGTTAAGACAGGCGAACATATGCACTGCTCGTGCCCATAAACCACACCCTCGCTGACAAAATAAATATGACAACGAGGGGCGTTGTTTCTAGCAGGGCGGATGCACAGGCGCAGCCAGCTAACCATGATGACAAAAGACGGGAAACGCTACCAAGGGGGGTGCTGCGTATCATTACAAAGGAAAGTCACACCTCAGGGACAGTGGAATGGTCTCAATGAGACACATTTTGTACGTGTTGAGTTCCACGTGGGCAAGGAGAAAAAGTCAGCCACCTTGTACAAATGCAGCAGTACTGCTGTACTAGGTGGCTGTTATACATAGAAACACCTGGGGGGGTGGGGCCAGGTTCCCTTTAATTTCAGTTCATGTGCCTGCGTGGCGTTTGCAGGTCACGTTGCCGGCTACACAGCAGGGGAACAGCTGGCGTTGCTGAACCCCACTAACACATTGGCTGGTGTTTTTCTCTGTGCAGCTAGCACTTCCGGGCAAAAACTAGCGGTGTTTGAGCCCAGGGTCAGCAGGAGGAGGAGAGGAGCAGAGTGTAGGCCGAAGCCTGCACTGGTGGCAGCTTTTGGTCGGTTGTGCCAGCGTGGCTTGTGCTGGACACGATGCCGGCTACACAGCGGGGGAACAGCTGGCGGTGCTGAACCCCACTAACACATTGGCTGGTGTTTTTCTCTGTGCAGCTAGCATGTCCGGGCAGAAACTGGCGTTGTTTGAGCCCAGGGTCAGCAGGAGGAGGAGAGGAGCAAAGTGTAGGCCGAAGCCTGCACTGGTGGCAGCTTTTGTTCTGTTGTGCCAGCGTGGCTTGTGCTGGACACGTTGCCGACTACACAGCAGGGGAACAGCTGGCGGTGCTGAACCCCACTAACACATTGGCTGGTGTTTTTCTCTGTGCAGCTAGCATTTCCGGGCAAAAACTAGCGGTGTTTGAGCCCAGGGTCAGCAGGAGGAGTAGAGGAGCAGAGTGTAGGCCGAAGCCTAGTTGAACCAATTTCAAAGGTTACCTTTAACCCCCCCCTCAGGTGTTGCAAGGTACAAGAGCCACACCTTGAACAGCATTAATGATGCACAAGTCAAAGGTTGCTCTATTTAATTTTGCTCCTTGCACACGCTGAATTAAACACGTACACTATTTAGCCCATTATACTGTCAAACAGTTGTGGAGGCGTGACTTGTCTTTTTAACGAGACGCAGCACAGGTGTCAAAATTTGCACCTAGGTACTGGGCGCAGATTCCTGAGCGTTGTTATTTGCTGTACAGGAGTCTGCGCTATTGTGATCCCTTGGCCATGCGCTGTGAGCGCTTCCTGTCTTCTGACCTCATTTCATGTCGGCCGTTGCGGTTAGCGATGGACATGAATCCCAGACCCACAGTGTGTTTTCAAAAAATCACACTGCGTGGCTGGGATTCGTGGCCTTGTGCAGTAAATAGGTTTGCCGCTTACACATGTCCTTACACCTGCTCCAGACTGGGCGGCCTCAGCTGATCCCTTATCGCCTACCACGGCCAGGAGGCCGCACAGTCTGAAGAAGGCGGAAGGAGATGAGTTAAGACAGGCGAACATATGCACTGCTCGTGCCCATAAACCACACCCTCGCTGACAAAATAAATATGACAACGAGGGGCGTTGTTTCTAGCAGGGCGGATGCACAGGCGCAGCCAGCTAACCATGATGACAAAAGACGGGAAACGCTACCAAGGGGGGTGCTGCGTATCATTACAAAGGAAAGTCACACCTCAGGGACAGTGGAATGGTCTCAATGAGACACATTTTGTACGTGTTGAGTTCCACGTGGGCAAGGAGAAAAAGTCAGCCACCTTGTACAAATGCAGCAGTACTGCTGTACTAGGTGGCTGTTATACATAGAAACACCTGGGGGGGTGGGGCCAGGTTCCCTTTAATTTCAGTTCATGTGCCTGCGTGGCGTTTGCAGGTCACGTTGCCGGCTACACAGCAGGGGAACAGCTGGCGTTGCTGAACCCCACTAACACATTGGCTGGTGTTTTTCTCTGTGCAGCTAGCACTTCCGGGCAAAAACTAGCGGTGTTTGAGCCCAGGGTCAGCAGGAGGAGGAGAGGAGCAGAGTGTAGGCCGAAGCCTGCACTGGTGGCAGCTTTTGTTCTGTTGTGCCAGCGTGGCTTGTGCTGGACACGTTGCCGACTACACAGCAGGGGAACAGCTGGCGGTGCTGAACCCCACTGACACATCACCTAGTCTTTTTTTCTGTGTAGACAACACTTCCAGGTGGCAACTGACAGTGTTGAAACCCAGGGAATCAAAGAGGAGCAGAGTGTAGGCCGAAGCCTGCAGTGGAGCAAGTTGAAAGGGAACCTTTAACCCCCCCCCCCCCAGGCATTTGTTGCTGAAAGAGCCATCTTGTACAGCAGTAATACTGCACATGGAAAATGGTGGCTCCGAAAATTATGCTCCTTGCAAACGCTGAAGTACACACTCATATAATGTGTCCCCTCACACCGTCAAACCATCCCGGAAGTGGGACTTTCCTTTGTAATGTGACACAGCACAGCCGTCATTCCAACCCCCTTGGTGCCGGGCACCACCTCCTCAACGTTGTTTGGTTCTGTCACGGAGCCCGCACTGTAATGTTATCCCTTGGCCATGCACAGTTAGCGGTGCCCGTCTTCTGACATCATGTAGGTGTCAGGCTGGCAGTGCCTGTGCGTCCAAGCTGCCCGAGATCCAACCTTGCAGTGTCATCTAATGTAGTCCCACTGCGGGCCAGGGATCCATGGGCATGCGCAGTGCATATCATCGCCTCTCACTCACCTCCTTCCTGCTTCTTCAGACTGTGCGGCGTCACGGCCGTGGCATGCTATTAGGGATCAGCTGACGCCGCCTAGTCTGAAGAAGCGTGAAGAAGGGGAGTGAGAGGCTAGTATATGCACTGCGCATGGCCATGGATACCAGGCCCACTGTGGGATCACATTAGACGACACTGCGAGGTGTGATTTCGGGCAGCGTGGACGCACAGGCGCAGCCAGGACGACAACAAATGATGTCAGAGGACGGGCAGCGCAAACTGTGCATGGCCAAGGGATAACATAACAGCGCAGGGTCCATGACGGAATCAAACAACGCTAAGGAGGCAGCGCACGGTGCCAAGGGGGTAGCAATGACGGCTGTGCTGCGTCACATTACAAAGGAAAGTCCCACCTCCGGGACGGTTGGACGGTGTGAGGGGACACATTACATGAGTGTGTAGTTCAGCGTTTGCAAGGAGCATAATTTCAAGAGCGACCTTTCCCTTGTGCAGTATTAGTGCTGCACATGGTGGCTCTTTCAGTAACAAACGCCTAGGGGGGGGGGGGGGACAGGTCCCCTTACATTTTAGTTGTGCCAGCGTGGCGGTCGCATGACACGTTGCCGGATACACAGCTGGGGATCAGCTGACGTTACTGAACCCCAATAACAGAGGAGCGACTGTTGACTGTGCACACAGCACTTCCAGGCACCAACTGGCGGTGTTAGAGCCCAGGGACAGCAGGAGGAGCAGATTGGAGGTATTGCCGCACACACAGCTGGGGATCAGCTGACGTTACTGAACCCCAATAACAGAGGAGCGACTGTTGACTGTGCACACAGCACTTCCAGGCACCAACTGGCGGTGTTAGAGCCCAGGGACAGCAGGAGGAGCAGAGGAACAGAGTGTAGGCCGAAGCCTGATTGGAGCAAGTTGAAAGGAAACCTTTAACCCCCCCCCCCAAGACGTTTGTAGCTGAAAGAGCCATGTTGTGCAGCACTAAGGATGCAAAAGGAAAAGGTTGCTCTTTTAATTATGCTCCTTGCAAACACCGAAGTAAACACTAAAAATGTGTCCCTTTATACCGTTAAACCGTTCCGGAGGTGCGAATTTCCTTCGTAATGGGACACAGCACAGCTGTCATTCCTATCCCCTTGATGCCGTGCGCTGCCTCCTCAGCGTTGTTTTAAGCTGCCACGGAGCCTGCGCTGTTCTGTTAGCCCTTGGCCATGCCCAATTAGCGCTGCCTGTCTTCTGACATAATTTGGTGTCAGGCTGTCAGTGCCTGTGCGTCCACGCTGCTCCAGATCCCACCTCGCAGTCTCATCTAACGTAATCCCACTGCGGGCCTTGGAACCATGGGCATGCACAGTGCATAACCTCGACTCTCACTCCCCTCCTTCCCTCTTCTTCAGACTGTGCGGTGTCACGGCCGTGGCATGCTAGGGATCAGCTGACGGCGCACAGTCTAAAGAAGGCGGAGGGAAATGAGCGAGAGCCCGAGGGGAAGATATGCACTGCGCATGCCCATGGATCCCAGGCCCGCAGTGTGACTCAATCAGAAGACACTGCGAGGCGGGATCTCGGGCACCGCGGCCGCACAGGCGCAGCCAGCCTGACACCAAATTATGTCAGAAGACAGGCAGCACAAATAGGGCATGCCCAAGGGATAACAGAACAGCGCAGGCTCCGTGACAGCTTAAAACAACGCTGAGGAGGCAGCGCATGGCACCAAGGGGGTAGGAATGACGGCTGTGCTGCGTCACATTACGAAGGAAAGTCCCAGCTCCGGGACGGTATAACGGTATCAGTGAACACATTTTATAAGTGTTAAGTTCTGCGTGTGCAAAGAGCTAAAAAAAAAGAGCTACCTTTTCCTTGTGCAGCATTACTGCTGCACAAGATGGCTCTTTCAGTAACAAACGACGGGGGGGGGGGGGGACAGGTTCCCTTACATTTAGGTTGTTGTGCCAGCGTGGCGGTCGCAGGACACATTGCCGGCTACACAGCTGGGGATCAGCTGACGTTACTGAAACCCAATAACACTGGGTCGTATGTTTTTACTGTGCAGCCTGCACTTCTGAGCCGCAACTGGCGGTGTTGGAGCCCAGGAATAGCAGTTCAGGTGGTAGAAAGATGAACACAGCAGGAGACCTGGATGACACCCAATTACTTAATCAGGCAGAGGAGTGGCAAATTCCTGCGAGATCCAGGCCTGGTTCATTTTCAGGAAAGTAAGCCGGTCAACGTTATCGGAGGATAGTCGCATGCGACGGTCTGTTAGTACACCACCTGCGGCACTAAAGACACGTTCCGATAAGACACTAGCCGCAGGGCAAGCCAGCACCTCCAATGCATACTGGCTTAGCTCTGGCCATGTATCCAGCTTAGAGACCCAAAACTTGAACGGGGAAGAGCCGTCTGGGAGTACAGTAAGAGGGCAAGCCATGTAGTCTGTCACCATCTGACGGAACCGTTGCCTCCTGCTGACTGGAGCCGCCGGTGATGGTGTAGACATTTGGGGCGGGCACACAAAAGTGTGCCAGAGTTGTGCCATACTGGGCTTGCCTTGGGCAGAGGCACTGCTTCTGCTCCCTCTTTGGGCAGAGCCTCCCCCACTGCCTCGACGCACTGAGCTGCTTTGTAAAGCACTAGCAGCACTCCTCTCAGTTGGACAGGAGAAGATGATGGAATTCACCAGTGTGTCGTGGTACTCCCGCAATTTACGCTCCCGGGTCAACGCAGGGATGAGGTTTTGGACGTTGTCCCGTAAGCGAGGATCGAGGAGGGTGAACACCCAATAATCAGGCATGTTGAGAATGTGGTCGATGCGGCGGTCGTTTCTCAGGCACTGCAGCATGAAATCCACCATGTGCTGCAGAGTGCCAACCGGCCCAGAAACGCTGTCCCCTGCTTGAGACATGATCTCTGCCCGCTCGTCATCACCCCACCCTCGCTGTACACACTGACCACTGGACAATTGTGTCGCTCCCTCCTCTGGACGGAGCTCTTCCTCCTCCATTGACTCCTCCTCATCCTCCTCACAAATTGGCCCCTGCGTACCCCTTTGTGAGGAACCACGTGGCGCTGACTCTCCAGAAGCTGATGGAAAAGGTGACTCCTCATCCTCCACCTCTTCCACCACATCATCCCTTAACCCTTGCAAAGTTTGCTGAAGCAGGCAGATAAGGGGGACAGTCATGCTGACTAGTGCATCATCTGCACTTGCCATCCGCGTGGAATAATCAAAAGGACGCAAAACCTGGCAGACGTCCTTCATAGTGGCCCACTCTGTGGTTGTGAAGTCTGATCGGCGCTGACTGCGACTTCTTTGCGCCTGATGCAGCTGGTACTCCATAACTGCTTGCTGCTGCTCACACAACCGCTCCAACATATGTAACGTGGAATTCCACCGGGTAGGTAGGTCACATATGATGCGGTGTTCCGGAAGGCGGAATCGGCGCTGCAGAGCAGCAATGCGGGATCTGGCCAAGCTGGAACGCCGCAAGTGAGCACACTCTAGGCGGACCTTGTGCAGCAGGGCATCAAGATCCGGATAGTCCCTCAGAAAACTCTGCACAACCAAATTGAGCACATGTGCCAGACATGGGATGTGAGTGAGGTTGCCAAGGGCCAAAGCTGCCACCAGATTTCGGCCATTGTCACACACTACCATGCCTGGCTGGAGATTCGCTGGCAGTAACCACACATCGCTCTCCTGCTTGCTTTATGGCATTCCAGAGCTCCTGCGCTGTGTGGCTTCGATGCCCCAATGAAACTAGTTTCAAGACGGCCTGCTGACGTTTGGCCACGGCTGTGCTCATGTCGGTCATAGGTAAACGTTCACGGGTCCATGTGGGGGTGGACTGTGACGGATCCTGCAGAGAGGAATCAGAGGAACTGGTGTAAGAGGAGGAGTCGATGCGTACAGACTGGATTCCTGCAATCCTTGGAGTGGGCAGGACACGTCCTGCGCCACTCGCACGATCTGTACCTGGCTCAACAACATTAACCCAATGGGCAGTGAGGGAAACATATCGCCCCTGTCCATGCTGACTGGTCCACGCATCGGTGGTGAGGTGGACCTTGCTACTGACGGCGTTCAGTAGCGCATGTTTTATGTTTGCCTCAACATGCCTGTGCAGGGCAGGGACAGCCTGCCTGCTGAAGTAAAAGCGGCTGGGCACCTTGTACTGTGGGACTGCCAATGCCATCAAGTCACGGAAGCTGTCAGTCTCCACCAGCCTGAACGAGAGCATTTCCAGGGACAACAGTTTGGCAATGCCTGCATTCAGAGCCTGTGCTCGGGGGTGGTTGGCCGAGAATGCCCGCCTTTTCTCCCATGCCTGTACTACCGATGGCTGTAGAGTAGACTGGGAGTGTGAGGATGACTGGGAAGGTGGTGCTGTGGGTGGAATTACACAAGGTCTCTGGGAGGAAGCCAAACCAGCTGTGCGTGAGCTGGAGGAAGAGGCAACACGAGCTGAAGAGGTGGTAGCTGCCGCTGTTGGTTGGCCTACATCTTCAGTGTGTTTCTGTAACTCCACCGCGTGCCTGGTCCGCACATGTTTCCACATATTTGTGGTATTGAGGTTGCTGACATTTTTCCCTCTTTTTACTTTATGATGACACAGCTTGCATTTGACAAAACAAATGTCATCTGCAACTGTGTCAAAAAAGGACCAGGCACTGCAAGTCTTGGGAGCGCCCTTTTTGGCTTTGGAAAGAGACAGGCTCCTAACGGGTGCCAAAGTGGAGGCTACAGGCTCCGCAGTCTTCCCCCTCCCTCTCCCTCTTTGGCCCGTAAGAGGAAGCTCTTCCTCTGAGCTGCTCCCACCACCTTCCTGTTCCTCACGCCACGATGGGTCAAGGACCTCATCATCTCCACTACCCTCTGCCACCAACTGCTCCTCCTGGGTAGTCTCAGCAGCACAGTACGCACGAGAAAGCGGCACCTGAGTTTCATCATCAGATGCGTACTGCGCTGTGGTCACCGGAGGCACTGGCCCACCTGCCTCTTCAGAGTCAGAGAGATAAAGCTTTTGGGCATCACTGCACACTGCCTCTTCTTCCATTTCTCCAATGCTGCTTGGCTGGCCCCCTGTTTCCAAGCCAAGAGATTCAGAGAACAGAAGTAGAGACGGCTCCTGTCCTGGG
>NW_027193919.1:0-22388 GCF_032444005.1 Ranitomeya imitator | reverse complement strand
CTCTATACCCTACACTCTATACCCTACACTATACACTCTATACCCTACACTCTACACCCTACACTCTATACCCTACACTCTACAACCTGCACTCCATACCCTACACTCTACACCCTACACTCTATACCCTACACTCTATACCCTACACTCTATACCCTACACTCTACACTCTATACCCTACACTCTACACCCTACACTCTATACCCTACACTCTATACCCTACACCCTACACTCTACACTCTATACCCTACACTCTACACTCTACTCCCTACACTCTACACTCTATACCCTACACTCTACACTCTATACCCTACACTCTACTCCCTACACTCTATACCCTACACTCTACACCCTACACTCTACACCCTACACTCTATACCCTACACTCTATACCCTACACTCTATACCCTACACTCTATACCCTACACTCTACACCCTACACTCTACACCCTACACTCTATACCCTACACTCTATACCCTACACTCTATACCCTACACTCTATACCCTACACTCTATACGCTACACTCTACACCCTACACTCTACACCCTACACTCTACACCCTACACTCTGTACCCTACACTCTATACAATACACTCTACACTCTTTACCCTACACTCTATACCCTACACTCTATACCGTACACCCTCTACCCTACACTCTATACCCTACACTCTATACCATACACTCTATACCCTACACTCTATACCCTACACTCTAAACTCTATACCCTACACTCTACACTCTATACCCTACACTCTATAACATACATTCTATACCCTACACTCTATACCCTACACTCTATACCATACACTCTACACCCTACACTCTAATCCCTACACCCTACACTCTATACCTTACACTCTATAACCTACACTCTATACCCTACACTCTACACCCTACACTCTACACTCTACACCCTACACTCTATACCCTGCACTCTATACCCTACACTCTATACCCTACACCCTACACTCTACACCCTACACTCTATACCCTACACTCTACACCCTACACTCTATACCCTACACTCTACACTCTATACCATACACTCTACACCCTACACTCTATACCATACACTCTATACCCTACACTCTACACTTTATACCCTACACTCTATACCATACACTCTACACTGTATACCCTACACTCTATACCATACACTCTATACCCTACACTCTATACCCTACAATCTAATCCCTACACTCTACACTCTATACCCTACACTCTAAACCCTACACTCTACACTCTATACCCTACACTCTAATCCCTACACTCTACACCCTACACTCTACACCCTACACTCTATACCCTACACTCTATACCCTACACTCTACACTCTATACCCTACACTCTATACCCTACACTCTACACTCTATACCCTACACTCTATACCATACACGCTATACCCTACACTCTATACCATACACTCTATACCCTACACTCTATACCCTACACTCTACACCCTACACTCTATACCTTACACTCTATACCCTACACTCTATACCCTACACTCTAAACTCTATACCCTACACTCTACACTCTATACCCTATAACATACACTCTATACCCTACACTCTATACCCTACACTCTATACCGTACACTCTACACTCTATACCCTACACTCTATACCATACACTCTACACCATACACTCTACAGCATACACTCTATACCCTACACTCTACACTCTATACCCTACACTCTATACCCTACACTCTATACACTACACTCTATACACTACACTCTATACCCTACACTCTATACCATACACTCTACACCCTACACTCTATACCATACACTCTATACCCTACACTCTACACTCTATACCCTACACTCTATAACCTACACTCTATACCCTACACTCTATACCCTACACTATACACTCTATACCTTACACTCTACACCATACACTCTATACCCTATACCCTACAATCTATACCCTACACTCTATACCCCACACTCTATACCCTACACTCTATACCCTACACTCTACACTCTATACCCTACACTCTATACCATACACTGTATACCCTACACTCTATACCCTACACTCTATACCCTACACTCTATACCCTGCACTCTACACTCTACACCCTACACTCTATAACATACACTCTATACACTACACTCTATACCTTACACTCTACACTCTATACCCTACACTCTATAACATACACTCTATACACTACACTCTATACCCTACACTTTACACTCTACATTCTATACCCTGCACTCTATACCCTACACTCTATACTCTACACTCTATAGCCTACACTCTATAGCCTACACTCGATAGCCTACACTCTATATCCTACACCCTACACTCTATACCCTACACTCTATACCCTACACTCTACACTCTATACCCTACACTCTATACCCTACACTCTACACTCTATACCCTACACTCTATACCCTACACTCTAATCCCTACACTCTACACTCTATACCCTACACTTTATACCCTACACTCTACACTCTATACCATACACTCTATACCCTACACTCTATACCCTACACTCTACACCATACACTCTACACCATACACTCTACACCATACACTCTATAGCATACACTCTATACCCTACACGATACACTCTATACCCTACACTCTATACCCTACACTCTATACCCTACACTATACACTCTATACCCTACACTCTACACCCTACACTCTATACCCTACACTCTACAACCTGCACTCTATACTCTACACTCTACACCCTACACTCTATACCCTACACTCTATACCCTACACTCTATACCCTACACTCTACACTCTATACCCTACACTCTACACCCTACACCCTACACTCTACACTCTATACCCTACACTCTACACTCTACTCCCTACACTCTACACTCTATACCCTACACTCTACACTCTATACCCTACACTCTACTCCCTACACTCTATACCCTACACTCTACACCCTACACTCTACACCCTACACTCTATACCCTACACTCTATACCCTACACTCTATACCCTACACTCTATACCCTACACTCTACACCCTACACTCTACACCCTACACTCTATACCCTACACTCTATACCCTACACTCTATACCCTACACTCTATACCCTACACTCTATACGCTACACTCTACACCCTACACTCTACACCCTACACTCTACACCCTACACTCTGTACCCTACACTCTATACCCTACACTCTACACTCTTTACCCTACACTCTATACCCTACACTCTATACCGTACACCCTCTACCCTACACTCTATACCCTACACTCTATACCCTACACTCTATACCCTACACTCTATACCCTACACTCTAAACTCTATACCCTACACTCTACACTCTATACCCTACACTCTATAACATACATTCTATACCCTACACTCTATACCCTACACTCTATACCATACACTCTACACCCTACACTCTAATCCCTACACCCTACACTCTATACCTTACACTCTATAACCTACACTCTATACCCTACACTCTACACCCTACACTCTACACTCTACACCCTACACTCTATACCCTGCACTCTATACCCTACACTCTATACCCTACACCCTACACTCTACACCCTACACTCTATACACTACACTCTACACCCTACACTATACACTCTATACCCTACCCTCTACACCCTGCACTCTGTACTCTACACTCTACACTCTTTACCCTACACTCTATACCCTATACTCGATACCCTACACTCTATACCCTACACTCTATACCCTACAATCTATATCCTACACTCTAAACTCTATACCCTACACTCTATACCCTACACTCTATACCCTACACTCTATACCCTACACTCTACACTCTATACCCTACACTCTATACCCTACACTCTATACCCTACACTCTATACCCTACACTCTATACCCTACACTCTACACTCTATACCCTACACTCTATACCCTACACTCTATACCCTACTCTCTATACCCTACACTCTACACTCTATACCCTACACTCTATACCCTACACTCTATACCCTACACTCTATACCCTACACTTTACACTCTATACCCTACACTCTACACTATATACCCTACACTCTATACCCTGCACTCTATACCCTACACTCTATACCCTACACCCTACACTCTACACCCTACACTCTATACCCTACACTCTACACCCTACACTATACACTCTATACCCTACCCTCTACACCCTGCACTCTGTACTCTACACTCTACACTCTTTACCCTACACTCTATACCCTATACTCGATACCCTACACTCTATACCCTACACTCTATACCCTACAATCTATACCCTACACTCTAAACTCTATACCCTACACTCTATACCCTACACTCTATACCCTACACTATATACCCTACACTCTACACTCTATACCCTACACTCTATACCCTACACTCTATACCCTACACTCTATACCCTACACTCTATACCCTACACTCTACACTCTATACCCTACACTCTATACCCTACACTCTATACCCTACACTCTATACCCTACACTCTACACTCTATACCCTACACTCTATACCCTACACTCTATACCCTACACTTTACACTCTATACCCTACACTCTACACTATATACCCTACACTCTATACCCTACACTCTGCACTCTGTACCCTACACTCTATACCCTACACTCTACACTCTATACCCTACACTCTATACCCTACACTCTACACTCTATACCCTACACTCTATACCCTACACTCTACACTCTATACCCTACACTCTATACCCTACACTCTAATCCCTACACTCTACACTCTATACCCTACACTCTATACCCTACACTCTACACTCTATACCATACACTCTATACCCTACACTCTATACCCTACACTCTACACCATACACTCTACACCATACACTCTACACCATACACTCTATAGCATACACTCTATACCCTACACGATACACTCTATACCCTACACTCTATACCCTACACTCTATACCCTACACTATACACTCTATACCCTACACTCTACACCCTACACTCTATACCCTACACTCTACAACCTGCACTCTATACCCTACACTCTACACCCTACACTCTATACCCTACACTCTATACCCTACACTCTATACCCTACACTCTACACTCTATACCCTACACTCTACACCCTACACCCTACACTCTACACTCTATACCCTACACTCTACACTCTACTCCCTACACTCTACACTCTATACCCTACACTCTACACTCTATACCCTACACTCTACTCCCTACACTCTATACCCTACACTCTACACCCTACACTCTACACCCTACACTCTATACCCTACACTCTATACCCTACACTCTATACCCTACACTCTATACCCTACACTCTACACCCTACACTCTACACCCTACACTCTATACCCTACACTCTATACCCTACACTCTATACCCTACACTCTATACCCTACACTCTATACGCTACACTCTACACCCTACACTCTACACCCTACACTCTACACCCTACACTCTGTACCCTACACTCTATACCCTACACTCTACACTCTTTACCCTACACTCTATACCCTACACTCTATACCGTACACCCTCTACCCTACACTCTATACCCTACACTCTATACCCTACACTCTATACCCTACACTCTATACCCTACACTCTAAACTCTATACCCTACACTCTACACTCTATACCCTACACTCTATAACATACATTCTATACCCTACACTCTATACCCTACACTCTATACCATACACTCTACACCCTACACTCTAATCCCTACACCCTACACTCTATACCTTACACTCTATAACCTACACTCTATACCCTACACTCTACACCCTACACTCTACACTCTACACCCTACACTCTATACCCTGCACTCTATACCCTACACTCTATACCCTACACCCTACACTCTACACCCTACACTCTATACCCTACACTCTACACCCTACACTATACACTCTATACCCTACCCTCTACACCCTGCACTCTGTACTCTACACTCTACACTCTTTACCCTACACTCTATACCCTATACTCGATACCCTACACTCTATACCCTACACTCTATACCCTACAATCTATATCCTACACTCTAAACTCTATACCCTACACTCTATACCCTACACTCTATACCCTACACTCTATACCCTACACTCTACACTCTATACCCTACACTCTATACCCTACACTCTATACCCTACACTCTATACCCTACACTCTATACCCTACACTCTACACTCTATACCCTACACTCTATACCCTACACTCTATACCCTACTCTCTATACCCTACACTCTACACTCTATACCCTACACTCTATACCCTACACTCTATACCCTACACTCTATACCCTACACTTTACACTCTATACCCTACACTCTACACTATATACCCTACACTCTATACCCTGCACTCTATACCCTACACTCTATACCCTACACCCTACACTCTACACCCTACACTCTATACCCTACACTCTACACCCTACACTATACACTCTATACCCTACCCTCTACACCCTGCACTCTGTACTCTACACTCTACACTCTTTACCCTACACTCTATACCCTATACTCGATACCCTACACTCTATACCCTACACTCTATACCCTACAATCTATACCCTACACTCTAAACTCTATACCCTACACTCTATACCCTACACTCTATACCCTACACTATATACCCTACACTCTACACTCTATACCCTACACTCTATACCCTACACTCTATACCCTACACTCTATACCCTACACTCTATACCCTACACTCTACACTCTATACCCTACACTCTATACCCTACACTCTATACCCTACACTCTATACCCTACACTCTACACTCTATACCCTACACTCTATACCCTACACTCTATACCCTACACTTTACACTCTATACCCTACACTCTACACTATATACCCTACACTCTATACCCTACACTCTGCACTCTGTACCCTACACTCTATACCCTACACTCTACACTCTATACCCTACACTCTATACCCTACACTCTATACCCTACACTCTACACTCTATACCATACACTCTACACCCTACACTCTATACCATACACTCTATACCCTACACTCTACACTTTATACCCTACACTCTATACCATACACTCTACACTGTATACAATACACTCTATACCATACACTCTATACCCTACACTCTATACCCTACAATCTAATCCCTACACTCTACACTCTATACCCTACACTCTATACCCTACACTCTACACTCTATACCCTACACTCTAATCCCTACACTCTACACTCTATACCCTACACTCTATACCCTACACTCTACACTCTATACCATACACTCTATACCCTACACTCTATACCCTACACTCTACACCATACACTCTACACCATACACTCTACACCATACACTCTATAGCATACACTCTATACCCTACACGATACACTCTATACCCTACACTCTATACCCTACACTCTATACCCTACACTATACACTCTATACCCTACACTCTACACCCTACACTCTATACCCTACACTCTACAACCTGCACTCTATACCCTACACTCTACACCCTACACTCTATACCCTACACTCTATACCCTACACTCTAAACTCTATACCCTACACTCTACACTCTATACCCTACACTCTATAACATACATTCTATACCCTACACTCTATACCCTACACTCTATACCATACACTCTACACAATACACTCTAATCCCTACACCCTACACTCTATACCTTACACTCTATAACCTACACTCTATACCCTACACTCTACACCCTACACTCTACACTCTACACCCTACACTCTATACCCTGCACTCTATACCCTACACTCTATACCCTACACCCTACACTCTACACCCTACACTCTATACCCTACACTCTACACCCTACACTATACACTCTATACCCTACCCTCTACACCCTGCACTCTGTACTCTACACTCTACACTCTTTACCCTACACTCTATACCCTATACACGATACCCTACACTCTATACCCTACACTCTATACCCTACAATCTATACCCTACACTCTAAACTCTATACCCTACACTCTATACCCTACACTCTATACCCTACACTCTATACCCTACACTCTACACTCTATACCCTACACTCTATACCCTACACTCTATACCCTACACTCTATACCCTACACTCTATACCCTACACTCTACACTCTATACCCTACACTCTATACCCTACACTCTATACCCTACACTCTATACCCTACACTCTACACTCTATACCCTACACTCTATACCCTACACTCTATACCCTACACTTTACACTCTATACCCTACACTCTACACTATATACCCTACACTCTATACCCTACACTCTGCACTCTGTACCCTACACTCTATACCCTACACTCTACACTCTATACCCTACACTCTATACCCTACACTCTATACTCTACACTCTACACTCTATACCATACACTCTACACCCTACACTCTATACCATACACTCTATACCCTACACTCTACACTTTATACCCTACACTCTATACCATACACTCTACACTGTATACCCTACACTCTATACCATACACTCTATACCCTACAATCTATACCCTACAATCTAATCCCTACACTCTACACTCTATACCCTACACTCTATACCCTACACTCTACACTCTATACCCTACACTCTAATCCCTACACTCTACACTCTATACCCTACACTCTATACCCTACACTCTACACTCTATACCATACACTCTATACCCTACACTCTATACCCTACACTCTACACCATACACTCTACACCATACACTCTACACCATACACTCTATAGCATACACTCTATACCCTACACGATACACTCTATACCCTACACTCTATATCCTACACTCTATACCCTACACTATACACTCTATACCCTACACTCTACACCCTACACTCTATACCCTACACTCTACAACCTGCACTCTATACCCTACACTCTACACCCTACACTCTATACCCTACACTTTATACCCTACACTCTATACCCTACACTCTACACTCTATACCCTACACTCTACACCCTACACTCTATACCCTACACTCTATACCCTACACCCTACACTCTACACTCTATACCCTACACTCTACACTCTACTCCCTACACTCTACACTCTATACCCTACACTCTACACTCTATACCCTACACTCTACTCCCTACACTCTATACCCTACACTCTACACCCTACACTCTATACCCTACACTTTATACCCTACACTCTATACCCTACACTCTACACTCTATACCCTACACTCTACACCCTACACTCTATACCCTACACTCTATACCCTACACCCTACACTCTACACTCTATACCCTACACTCTACACTCTACTCCCTACACTCTACACTCTATACCCTACACTCTACACTCTATACCCTACACTCTACTCCCTACACTCTATACCCTACACTCTACACCCTACACTCTATACCCTACACTCTATACCCTACACTCTATACCCTACACTCTATACCCTACACTCTACACCCTACACTCTACACCCTACACTCTATACCCTACACTCTATACCCTACACTCTATACCCTACACTCTATACCCTACACTCTATACGCTACACTCTACACCCTACACTCTACACCCTACACTCTACACCCTACACTCTGTACCCTACACTCTATACCCTACACTCTACACTCTTTACCCTACACTCTATACCCTACACTCTATACCGTACACCCTCTACCCTACACTCTATACCCTACACTCTATACCCTACACTCTATACCCTACACTCTATACCCTACACTCTAAACTCTATACCCTACACTCTACACTCTATACCCTACACTCTATAACATACATTCTATACCCTACACTCTATACCCTACACTCTATACCATACACTCTACACCCTACACTCTAATCCCTACACCCTACACTCTATACCTTACACTCTATAACCTACAATCTATACCCTACACTCTACACCCTACACTCTGCACTCTACACCCTACACTCTATACCCTGCACTCTATACCCTACACTCTATACCCTACACCCTACACTCTACACCCTACACTCTATACCCTACACTCTACACCCTACACTATACACTCTATACCCTACCCTCTACACCCTGCACTCTGTACTCTACACTCTACAATCTTTACCCTACACTCTATACCCTATACTCGATACCCTACACTCTATACCCTACACTCTATACCCTGCAATCTATACCCTACACTCTAAACTCTATACCCTACACTCTATACCCTACACTCTATACCCTACACTCTATACCCTACACTCTACACTCTATACCCTACACTCTATACCCTACACTCTATACCCTACACTCTATACCCTACACTCTACACTCTATACCCTACACTCTATACCCTACACTCTATACCCTACACTCTATACCCTACACTCTACACTCTATACCCTACACTCTATACCCTACACTCTATACCCTACACTTTACACTCTATACCCTACACTCTACACTATATACCCTACACTCTATACCCTGCACTCTATACCCTACACTCTATACCCTACACCCTACACTCTACACCCTACACTCTATACCCTACACTCTACACCCTACACTATACACTCTATACCCTACCCTCTACACCCTGCACTCTGTACTCTACACTCTACACTCTTTACCCTACACTCTATACCCTATACTCGATACCCTACACTCTATACCCTACACTCTATACCCTACAATCTATACCCTACACTCTAAACTCTATACCCTACACTCTATACCCTACACTCTATACCCTACACTCTATACCCTACACTCTACACTCTATACCCTACACTCTATACCCTACACTCTATACCCTACACTCTATACCCTACACTCTATACCCTACACTCTACACTCGATACCCTACACTCTATACCCTACACTCTATACCCTACACTCTATACCCTACACTCTACACTCTATACCCTACACTCTATACCCTACACTATACACTCTATACCCTACACTCTACACCCTACACTCTATACCCTACACTCTACAACCTGCACTCTATACCCTACACTCTACACCCTACACTCTATACCCTACACTTTATACCCTACACTCTATACCCTACACTCTACACTCTATACCCTACACTCTACACCCTACACTCTATACCCTACACTCTATACCCTACACCCTACACTCTACACTCTATACCCTACACTCTACACTCTACTCCCTACACTCTACACTCTATACCCTACACTCTACACTCTATACCCTACACTCTACTCCCTACACTCTATACCCTACACTCTACACCCTACACTCTATACCCTACACTTTATACCCTACACTCTATACCCTACACTCTACACTCTATACCCTACACTCTACACCCTACACTCTATACCCTACACTCTATACCCTACACCCTACACTCTACACTCTATACCCTACACTCTACACTCTACTCCCTACACTCTACACTCTATACCCTACACTCTACACTCTATACCCTACACTCTACTCCCTACACTCTATACCCTACACTCTACACCCTACACTCTATACCCTACACTCTATACCCTACACTCTATACCCTACACTCTATACCCTACACTCTACACCCTACACTCTACACCCTACACTCTATACCCTACACTCTATACCCTACACTCTATACCCTACACTCTATACCCTACACTCTATACGCTACACTCTACACCCTACACTCTACACCCTACACTCTACACCCTACACTCTGTACCCTACACTCTATACCCTACACTCTACACTCTTTACCCTACACTCTATACCCTACACTCTATACCGTACACCCTCTACCCTACACTCTATACCCTACACTCTATACCCTACACTCTATACCCTACACTCTATACCCTACACTCTAAACTCTATACCCTACACTCTACACTCTATACCCTACACTCTATAACATACATTCTATACCCTACACTCTATACCCTACACTCTATACCATACACTCTACACCCTACACTCTAATCCCTACACCCTACACTCTATACCTTACACTCTATAACCTACAATCTATACCCTACACTCTACACCCTACACTCTGCACTCTACACCCTACACTCTATACCCTGCACTCTATACCCTACACTCTATACCCTACACCCTACACTCTACACCCTACACTCTATACCCTACACTCTACACCCTACACTATACACTCTATACCCTACCCTCTACACCCTGCACTCTGTACTCTACACTCTACACTCTTTACCCTACACTCTATACCCTATACTCGATACCCTACACTCTATACCCTACACTCTATACCCTGCAATCTATACCCTACACTCTAAACTCTATACCCTACACTCTATACCCTACACTCTATACCCTACACTCTATACCCTACACTCTACACTCTATACCCTACACTCTATACCCTACACTCTATACCCTACACTCTATACCCTACACTCTACACTCTATACCCTACACTCTATACCCTACACTCTATACCCTACACTCTATACCCTACACTCTACACTCTATACCCTACACTCTATACCCTACACTCTATACCCTACACTTTACACTCTATACCCTACACTCTACACTATATACCCTACACTCTATACCCTGCACTCTATACCCTACACTCTATACCCTACACCCTACACTCTACACCCTACACTCTATACCCTACACTCTACACCCTACACTATACACTCTATACCCTACCCTCTACACCCTGCACTCTGTACTCTACACTCTACACTCTTTACCCTACACTCTATACCCTATACTCGATACCCTACACTCTATACCCTACACTCTATACCCTACAATCTATACCCTACACTCTAAACTCTATACCCTACACTCTATACCCTACACTCTATACCCTACACTCTATACCCTACACTCTACACTCTATACCCTACACTCTATACCCTACACTCTATACCCTACACTCTATACCCTACACTCTATACCCTACACTCTACACTCGATACCCTACACTCTATACCCTACACTCTATACCCTACACTCTATACCCTACACTCTACACTCTATACCCTACACTCTATACCCTGCACTCTATACCCTACACTTTACACTCTATACCCTACACTCTACACTATATACCCTACACTCTATACCCTACACTCTGCACTCTGTACCCTACACTCTATACCCTACACTCTACACTCTATACCCTACACTCTATACCCTACACTCTATACCCTACACTCTACACTCTATACCATACACTCTACACCCTACACTCTATACCATACACTCTATACCCTACACTCTACACTTTATACCCTACACTCTATACCATACACTCTACACTGTATACCCTACACTCTATACCATACACTCTATACCCTACACTCTATACCCTACAATCTAATCCCTACACTCTACACTCTATACCCTACACTCTATACCCTACACTCTACACTCTATACCCTACACTCTAATCCCTACACTCTACACCCTACACTCTACACCCTACACTCTATACCCTACACTCTATACCCTACACTCTACACTCTATACCCTACACTCTATACCCTACACTCTACACTCTATACCCTACACTCTATACCATACACGCTATACCCTACACTCTATACCATACACTCTATACCCTACACTCTATACCCTACACTCTACACCCTACACTCTATACCCTGCACTCTATACCCTACACTCTATACCCTACACCCTACACTCTACACCCTACACTCTATACCCTACACTCTACACCCTACACTATACACTCTATACCCTACCCTCTACACCCTGCACTCTGTACCCTACACTCTACACTCTTTACCCTACACTCTATACCCTACACTCGATACCCTACACTCTATACCCTACACTCTATACCCTACACTCTATACCCTACACTCTAAACTCTATACCCTACACTCTATACCCTACACTCTATACCCTACACTCTACACTCTATACCCTACACTCTATACCCTACACTCTATACCCTACACTCTATACCATACACTCTATACCCTACACTCTACACTCTATACCCTACACTCTATACCCTACACTCTATACCCTACACTCTATACCCTACACTTTACACTCTATACCCTACACTCTAAACTCTATACCCTACACTCTATACCCTACACTCTATACCCTACACTCTACACTCTATACCCTACACTCTATACCCTACACTCTATACCCTACACTCTATACCCTACACTCTATACCCTACACTCTACACTCTATACCCTACACTCTATACCCTACACTCTATACCCTACACTCTATACCCTACACTTTACACTCTATACCCTACACTCTACACTATATATTCTACACTCTATACCCTACACTCTGCACTCTGTACCCTACACTCTATACCCTACACTCTACACTCTATACCCTACACTCTATACCCTACACTCTATACCCTACACTCTACACTCTATACCATACACTCTACACCCTACACACTATACCATACACTCTATACCCTACACTCTACACTTTATACCCTACACTCTATACCATACACTCTACACTGTATACCCTACACTCTATACCATACACTCTATACCCTACACTCTA
Organism: Ranitomeya imitator; assembly: GCF_032444005.1. NCBI lineage: Eukaryota > Metazoa > Chordata > Amphibia > Anura > Dendrobatidae > Ranitomeya > Ranitomeya imitator. The sequence continues at coordinate 7,851 of NW_027193919.1, read as the reverse complement.
TACCCTACAATCTAATCCCTACACTCTACACTCTATACCCTACACTCTATACCCTACACTCTACACTCTATACCCTACACTCTAATCCCTACACTCTACACCCTACACTCTACACCCTACACTCTATACCCTACACTCTACACTCTATACCCTACACTCTATACCCTACACTCTACACTCTATACCCTACACTCTATACCATACACGCTATACCCTACACTCTATACCATACACTCTATACCCTACACTCTATACCCTACACTCTACACCCTACACTCTATACCTTACACTCTATACCCTACACTCTATACCCTACACTCTATACCCTACACTCTAAACTCTATACCCTACATTCTACACTCTATACCCTATAACATACACTCTATACCCTACACTCTATACCCTACACTCTGTACCGTACACTCTACACTCTATACCCTACACTCTATACCATACACTCTACACCATACACTCTACAGCATACACTCTATACCCTACACTCTACACTCTATACCCTACACTCTATACCCTACACTCTATACACTACACTCTATACACTACACTCTATACCCTACACTCTATACCATACACTCTACACCCTACACTCTATACCATACACTCTATACCCTACACTCTACACTCTATACCCTACACTCTATAACCTACACTCTATACCCTACACTCTATACCCTACACTATACACTCTATACCTTAAACTCTACACCATACACTCTATACCCTATACCCTACAATCTATACCCTACACTCTATACCCCACACTCTATACCCTACACTCTATACCCTACACTCTACACTCTATACCCTACACTCTATAACATACACTCTATACCCTACACTCTATACCCTACACTCTATACCATACACTCTACACCCTACACTCTAATCCCTACACCCTACACTCTATACCCTACACTCTATACCCTACACTCTATACCCTACACTCTACACCCTACACTCTACACTCTACACCCTACACTCTATACCCTGCACTCTATACCCTACACTCTATACCCTACACCCTACACTCTACACCCTACACTCTATACCCTACACTCTACACCCTACACTATACACTCTATACCCTACCCTCTACACCCTGCACTCTGTACTCTACACTCTACACTCTTTACCCTACACTCTATACCCTATACTCGATACCCTACACTCTATACCCTACACTCTATACCCTACAATCTATACCCTACACTCTAAACTCTATACCCTACACTCTATACCCTACACTCTATACCCTACACTCTACACTCTATACCCTACACTCTATACCCTACACTCTATACCCTACACTCTATACCCTACACTCTATACCCTACACTCTACACTCTATACCCTACACTCTATACCCTACACTCTATACCCTACACTCTATACCCTACACTCTACACTCTATACCCTACACTCTATACCCTACACTCTATACCCTACACTTTACACTCTATACCCTACACTCTACACTATATACCCTACACTCTATACCCTACACTCTGCACTCTGTACCCTACACTCTATACCCTACACTCTACACTCTATACCCTACACTCTATACCCTACACTCTATACCCTACACTCTACACTCTATACCATACACTCTACACCCTACACTCTCTACCATACACTCTATACCCTACACTCTACACTTTATACCCTACACTCTATACCATACACTCTACACTGTATACCCTACACTCTATACCATACACTCTATACCCTACACTCTATACCCTACAATCTAATCCCTACACTCTACACTCTATACCCTACACTCTATACCCTACAATCTAATCCCTACACTCTACACCCTACACTCTACACCCTACACTCTATACCCTACACTCTATACCCTACACTCTACACTCTATACCCTACACTCTATACCCTACACTCTACACTCTATACCCTACACTCTATACCATACACGCTATACCCTACACTCTATACCATACACTCTATACCCTACACTCTATACCCTACACTCTACACTCTATACCCTACACTCTATACCATACACGCTATACCCTACACTCTATACCATACACTCTATACCCTACACTCTATACCCTACACTCTACACCCTACACTCTATGCCCTGCACTCTATACCCTACACTCTATACCCTACACCCTACACTCTACACCCTACACTCTATACCCTACACTCTACACCCTACACTCTACACTCTATACCCTACCCTCTACACCCTGCACTCTGTACCCTACACTCTACACTCTTTACCCTACACTCTATACCCTACACTCGATACCCTACACTCTATACCCTACACTCTATACCCTACACTCTATACCCTACACTCTAAACTCTATACCCTACACTCTATACCCTACACTCTATACCCTACACTCTATACCCTACACTCTACACTCTATACCCTACACTCTATACCCTACACTCTATACCCTACACTCTATACCCTACACTCTATACCCTACACTCTACACTCTATACCCTACACTCTATACCCTACACTCTATACCCTACACTCTATACCCTACACTTTACACTCTATACCCTACACTCTACACTATATACCCTACACTCTATACCCTACACTCTGCACTCTGTACCCTACACTCTATACCCTACACTCTACACTCTATACCCTACACTCTATACCCTACACTCTATACCCTACACTCTACACTCTATACCATACACTCTACACCCTACACTCTATACCATACACTTTATACCCTACACTCTACACTTTATACCCTACACTCTATACCATACACTCTACACTGTATACCCTACACTCTATACCATACACTCTATACCCTACACTCTATACCCTACAATCTAATACCTACACTTTACACTCTATACCCTACACTCTATACCCTACACTCTACACTCTATACCCTACACTCTAATCCCTACACTCTACACCCTACACTCTACACCCTACACTCTATACAATACACTCTATACCCTACACTCTACACTCTATACCCTACACTCTATACCCTACACTCTACACTCTATACCCTACACTCTATACCATACACGCTATACCCTACACTCTATACCATACACTCTATACCCTACACTCTATACCCTACACTCTACACCCTACACTCTATACCTTACACTCTATACCCTACACTCTATACCCTACACTCTATACCCTACACTCTAAACTCTATACCCTACACTCTACACTCTATACCCTATAACATACACTCTATACCCTACACTCTATACCCTACACTCTAAACCGTACACTCTACACTCTTTACCCTACACTCTATACCATACACTCTACACCATACACTCTACAGCATACACTCTATACCCTACACTCTACACTCTATACCCTACACTCTATACCCTACACTCTATACACTACACTCTATACACTACACTCTATACCCTACACTCTATACCATACACTCTACACCCTACACTCTATACCATACACTCTATACCCTACACTCTACACTCTATACCCTACACTCTATAACCTACACTCTATACCCTACACTCTATACCCTACACTATACACTCTATACCTTACACTCTACACCATACACTCTATACCCTATACCCTACAATCTATACCCTACACTCTATACCCCACACTCTATACCCTACACTCTATACCCTACACTCTACACTCTATACCCTACACTCTATACCATACACTCTATACCCTACACTCTATACCCTACACTCTACACCCTACACTCTATACCTTACACTCTATACCCTACACTCTATACCCTACACTCTAAACTCTATACCCTACACTCTACACTCTATACCCTATAACATACACTCTATACCCTACACTCTATACCCTACACTCTATACCGTACACTCTACACTCTATACCCTACACTCTATACCATACACTCTACACCATACACTCTACAGCATACACTCTATACCCTACACTCTACACTCTATACCCTACACTCTATACCCTACACTCTATACACTACACTCTATACACTACACTCTATACCCTACACTCTATACCATACACTCTACACCCTACACTCTATACCATACACTCTATACCCTACACTCTACACTCTATACCCTACACTCTATAACCTACACTCTATACCCTACACTCTATACCCTACACTATACACTCTATACCTTACACTCTACACCATACACTCTATACCCTATACCCTACAATCTATACCCTACACTCTATACCCTACACTCTATACCCTACACTCTATACCCTACACTCTACACCCTACACTCTACACCCTACACTCTATACCCTACACTCTATACCCTGCACTCTATACCCTACACTCTATACGCTACACTCTACACCCTACACTCTACACCCTACACTCTACACCCTACACTCTGTACCCTACACTCTATACCCTACAGTCTACACTCTTTACCCTACACTCTATACCCTACACTCTATACCCTACACCCTATACCCTACACTCTATACCCTACACTCTATACCCTACACTCTATACCCTACACTCTATACCCTATACTCTAAACTCTATACCCTACACTCTACACTCTATACCCTACACTCTATAACATACACTCTATACCCTACACTCTATACCCTACACTCTATACCCTACACTCTATACCATACACTCTACACCCTACACTCTAATCCCTACACCCTACACTCTATACCCTACACTCTATACCCTACACTCTATACCCTACACTCTACACCCTACACTCTACACTCTACACCCTACACTCTATACCCTACACTCTATACCCTACACTCTATACCCTACACCCTACACTCTACACCCTACACTCTATACCCTACACTCTACAACCTACACTCTACACTCTATACCCTACCCTCTACACCCTGCACTCTGTACCCTACACTCTACACTCTATACCCTACACTCTATACCCTACACTCTATACCCTACACTCTATACCCTACACTCTATACCCTACACTCTACACTCTATACCTTACACTCTATACCCTACACTCTATACCCTACACTCTAAACTCTATACCCTACACTCTATACCCTACACTCTATACCCTACAGTATACCCTACACTCTACACTCTATACCCTACACTCTATACCCTACACTCTATACCCTACACTCTATACCCTACACTCTATACCCTACACTCTACACTCTATACCCTACACTCTATACCCTACACTCTATACCCTACACTCTATACCCTACACTCTACACTCTACACCCTACACTCTATACCCTACACTCTATACCCTACACTTTACACTCTATACCCTACACTCTACACTATATACCCTACACTCTATACCCTACACTCTGCACTCTGTACCCTACACTCTATACCCTACACTCTACACTCTATACCCTACACTCTATACCCTACACTCTATACCCTACACTCTACACTCTATACCATACACTCTACACCCTACACTCTATACCATACACTCTATACCCTACACTCTACACTTTATACCCTACACTCTATACCATACACTCTACACTGTATACCCTACACTATATACCATACACTCTATACCCTACACTCTATACCCTACAATCTAATCCCTACACTCTACACTCTATACCCTACACTCTATACCCTACACTCTACACTCTATACCCTACACTCTAATCGCTACAATCTACACTCTATACCCTACACTCTATACCATACACTCTATACCCTACACTCTATACCATACACTCTATACCCTACACTCTATACCCTACACTCTACACCCTACACTCTATACCTTACACTCTATACCCTACACTCTATACCCTACACTCTAAACTCTATACCCTACACTTTACACTCTAAACCCTATAACATACACTCTATACCCTACACTCTATACCCTACACTCTATACTGTACACTCTACACTCTATACCCTACACTCTATACCATACACTCTACACCATACACTCTACAGCATACACTCTATACCGTACACTCTACACTCTATACCCTACACTCTATACCCTACACTCTATACACTACACTCTATACACTACACTCTATACCCTACACTCTATACCATACACTCTACACCCTACACTCTATACCATACACTCTATACCCTACACTCTACACCCTACACTCTATAACCTACACTCTATACCCTACACACTATACCCTACACTATACACTCTATACCTTACACTCTACACCATACACTCTATACCCTATACCCTACAATCTCTACCCTACACTCTATACCCCACACTCTATACCCTACACTCTATACCCTACACTCTATACCCTAAACGCTATACCATACACTGTATACCCTACACTCTATACCCTACACTTTACACTCTACATTCTATACCCTACACTCTATACCCTACACTCTATACTCTACACTCTATAGCCTACACTATATAGCCTACACTCTATAGCCTACACTCTATATCCTACACCCTACACTCTATACCCTACACTCTATACCATACACTGTATACCCTACACTCTATACCCTACACTCTATACCCTACACTCTATACCCTACACTCTACACCCTACACTCTATAACATACACTCTATACACTACACTCTATACCTTACACTCTACACTCTATACCCTACACTCTATAACATACACTCTATACACTACACTCTATACCCTACACTTTACACTCTACATTCTATACCCTACACTCTATACCCTACACTCTATACTCTACACTCTATAGCCTACACTATATAGCCTACACTCTATAGCCTACACTCTATATCCTACACCCTACACTCTATACCCTACACACTATAGCCTACACTCTACACTCTATACCCTACACTCTATACCCTACACTCTACACTCTATACCCTACACTCTAATCCCTACACTCTATACCCTACACTCTATACCCTACACTCTATACCCTACACTATACACTCTATACCCTACACTCTACACTGTATACCATACACTCTATGCCCCACACTCTATACCCTAAACTCTACACTCTATACCCTACACTCTACACCCTAAGCTCTATACCCTACACTCTACACTCTATACCCTACACTCTATACCATACACTCTATACCATACACTCTATACCCTACACTCTATACCCTACACTCTACACCCTACACTCTATACCTTACACTCTATACCCTACACTCTATACCCTACACTCTAAACTCTATACCCTACACTCTACACTCTATACCCTATAACATACACTCTATACCCTACACTCTATACCCTACACTCTATACCGTACACTCTACACTCTACACTCTATACCATACACCCTACACCATACACTCTACAGCATACACTCTATACCCTACACTCTACACTCTATACCCTACACTCTATACCCTACACTCTATACACTACACTCTATACACTACACTCTATACCCTACACTCTATACCATACACTCTATAATCTACACTCTATACCTTACACTCTATACCCTACACTATGCACTCTATACCTTACACTCTACACCATACACTCTATACCCTATACCCTACAATCTATACCCTACACTCTATACCCCACACTCTATACCCTACACTCTATACCCTACAATCTACACTCTATACCCTACACTCTATACCATACACTGTATACCCTACACTCTATACCCTACACTCTATACCCTACACTCTATACCCTACACTCTATACCCTACACTCTACACTCTACACCCTACACTCTATAACATACACTCTATACACTACACTCTATACCTTACACTCTACACTCTATACCCTACACTCTATAACATACACTCTATACACTACACTCTATACCCTACACTTTACACTCTACATTCTATACCCTACACTCTATACCCTACACTCTATACTCT
>NW_027193918.1:0-16151 GCF_032444005.1 Ranitomeya imitator | reverse complement strand
GATCAGTGCCACCACCTTCTCCCCCGCAGAGCTGTATGATCAGAGCCACCACTTCCTCCCCGCAGAGCTATATAATCAGTGCCACCACGTCCACCCCGCAGAGCTGTATGATCAGAGAAATCATCTCCTCCTCGCAGAGCTGTATGATCAGAGAAATCACCTCCTCCCCGGAGAGCTGTATGATCAGTGCCAACACCTTCTCCCCGCAGAGCTGTATGATCAGTGCCACCACCTCCTCCCTGCAGAGCTGTATGATCAGTGCCACCACCTTCTCCCCCGCAGAGCTGTATGATCAGAGCCACCACTTCCTCCCCGCAGAGCTATATAATCAGTGCCACCACCTCCACCCCGCAGAGCTGTATGATCAGAAATATCACCTCCACCCCGCAGAGCTGTATGATCAGAGCCACCACCCTCTCCCCGCAGAGCTGTATAATCAGTGCCACCACCACTCCCCGCAGAGCTGTATGATCAGTGCCACCACCCTCTCCCGCAGAGCTGTATGATCAGTGCCACCATCCTCTCCCGCAGAGCTGTATGATCAGTGCCACCACCTCTCCCCGCAGAGCTGTATGATCAGTGCCACCACCCTCTCCCTGCAGAGCTGTATGATCAGTGCCACCACTTTCTCCCCGCAGAGCTGTATGATCAGTGCCACCTCCTCCTCCACGCAGAACTGTATGATCAGTACCACCACCCTCTCCCCGCAGAGCTGTATGACCAGTGCCACCACCTCCTCCCCGCAGAGCTGTATGATCAAAGCCACTACCTCCTCCCCGCAGAGCTGTATCATCAGTGCCACCACCTCCTCCTCCCTGCAGAGCTGTATGATCAGAGCCACCACCTTCTCCCCGCAGAGCTGTATGATCAGAGCCACCACCTCCTCCTCCCTGCAGAGCTGTATGATCAGATAAATCACCTCCTCCGCGCAGAGCCGTATGATCAGAGCCACCACCTTCTCCCCGCAGAGCTGTATGATCAGTGCCACCACCACTCCCCGCAGAGCTGTATGATCAGTGCCACCACCCTCTCCCGCAGAGCTGTATGATCAGTGCCACCACCTCCTCCCCGCAGAGCTGTATCATCAGTGCCACCACCTACTCCTCCCTGCAGAGCTGTATGATCAGAGAAATCACCTCCACCCCGCAGAGCTGTATGATCAGTGCCACCACCTTCTCCCCCGCAGAGCTGTATGATCAGAGCCACCACTTCCTCCCCGCAGAGCTATATAATCAGTGCCACCACCTCCACCCCGCAGAGCTGTATGATCAGAAATATCACCTCCACCCCGCAGAGCTGTATGATCAGAGCCACCACCCTCTCCCCGCAGAGCTGTATAATCAGTGCCACCACCACTCCCCGCAGAGCTGTATGATCAGTGCCACCACCCTCTCCCGCAGAGCTGCATGATCAGAGCCACCACCTCCTCCCCGCAGAGCTGTATGATCAGAGCCACCACCTCCTCCCTGCAGAGCTGTATGATCAGAGAAATCACCTCCTCCCCGCACAGCTGTATGATCAGTGCCAACACCTTCTCCTCCCGGCAGAGCTGTATGATCAGAGCCACCACCTCCTCCCCGCAGAGCTGTATGATCAGTGCCACCACCTCCTCCCCGCAGAGCTGTATGATCAGTGCCACCACCTCCTCCCCGCAGAGCTGTATGATCAGTGCCACCACCTCCTCCCTGCAGAGCTGTATGATCAGAGAAATCACCTCCTCCCCGCACAGCTGTATGATCAGTACCATCACCTCCTCCCTGCAGAGCTGTATGATCAGAGAAATCACCTCCTCCCCGCACAGCTGTATGATCAGTGCCAACACCTTCTCCTCCCGGCAGAGCTGTATGATCAGAGCCACCACCTCCTCCCCGCAGAGCTGTATGATCAGTGCCACCACCTCCTCCCCGCAGAGCTGTATGATCAGTGCCACCACCTCCTCCCCGCAGAGCTGTATGATCAGTGCCACCACCTCCTCCCCGCAGAGCTGTATGATCAGTGCCACCACCTCCTCCCCGCAGAGCTGTATGATCAGTGCCACCTCCTCCTCCCCGCAGAGCTGTATGATCAGAGAAATCACCTCCTCCCCGCACAGCTGTATGATCAGTACCACCACCTCCTCCCCGCAGAGCTGTATGATCAGAGCCACCACCTCCTCCCCGCAGAGCTGTATGATCAGTACCACCACCTCCTCCCCGCAGAGCTGTATGATCAGTGCCACCACCTCCTCCCCGCAGAGCTGCATGATCAGAGCCACCACCTCCTCTCCGCAGAGCTGTATGATCAGAGCCACCACCTCCTCCCTGCAGAGCTGTATGATCAGAGAAATCACCTCCTCCCCGGAGAGCCGTATGATCAGTGCCACCACCTTCTCCCCGCAGAGCTGTATGATCAGAGCCACCACATTCTCCCCGCAGAGCTGTAGGATCAGAGCCATCACCTCCTCCCCGCAGAGCTGTATGATCAGTGCCACCACCCTCTCCCCGCAGAGCTGTATGATCAGAGCCACCACCTACTCCCCTCAGACCTGTATGATCAGAGCCACAACCTCCTCCTCCCTGCAGAGCTGTATGATCAGAGAAATCACCTCCTCCCCGGAGAGCTGTATGATCAGTGCCAACACCTTCTCCCCGCAGAGCTGTATGATCAGTGCCACCACCTCCTCCCTGCAGAGCTGTATGATCAGTGCCACCACCTCCTCCCCGCAGAGCTGTATGATCAGTGCCACCACCTCCTCCCCGCAGAGCTGTATGATCAGAGCCACCTCCTCCTCCCCGCAGAGCTGTATGATCAGTGCCACCACCTCCTCCCCGCAGAGCTGTATGATCAGTGCCACCTCCTCCTCCCCGCAGAGCTGTATGATCAGAGCCACCACCTCCTCCCCGCAGAGCTGTATGATCAGAGACACCACCTCCTCCCTGCAGAGCTGTATGATCAGAGAAATCACCTCCTCCCCGCACAGCTGTATGATCAGTACCACCACCTCCTCCCCGCAGAGCTGTATGATCAGTGCCACCTCCTCCTCCCCGCAGAGCTGTATGATCAGAGCCACCACCTCCTCCCCGCAGAGCTGTATGATCAGAGACACCACCTCCTCCCTGCAGAGCTGTATGATCAGAGAAATCACCTCCTCCCCGCACAGCTGTATGATCAGTACCACCACCTCCTCCCCGCAGAGCTGTATGATCAGAGCCACCACCTCCTCCCCGCAGAGCTGTATGATCAGTACCACCACCTCCTCCCCGCAGAGCTGTATGATCAGTGCCACCACCTCCTCCCCGCAGAGCTGCATGATCAGAGCCACCACCTCCTCTCCGCAGAGCTGTATGATCAGAGCCACCACCTCCTCCCTGCAGAGCTGTATGATCAGAGAAATCACCTCCTCCCCGGAGAGCCGTTTGATCAGTGCCACCACCTTCTCCCCGCAGAGCTGTATGATCAGAGCCACCACATTCTCCCCGCAGAGCTGTAGGATGAGAGCCATCACCTCCTCCCCGCAGAGCTGTATGATCAGTGCCACCACCCTCTCCCCGCAGAGCTGTATGATCAGAGCCACCACCTACTCCCCTCAGACCTGTATGATCAGAGCCATAACCTCCTCCTCCCTGCAGAGCTGTATGATCAGAGAAATCACCTCCTCCCCGGAGAGCTGTATGATCAGTGCCAACACCTTCTCCCCGCAGAGCTGTATGATCAGTGCCACCACCTCCTCCCTGCAGAGCTGTATGATCAGTGCCACCACCTCCTCCCCGCAGAGCTGTACGATCAGTGCCACCACCTCGTCCCCGCAGAGCTGTATGATCAGTGCCACCACCTTCTCCCCGCAGAGCTGTATGATCAGTGCCACCACCTCCTCCCCGCAGAGCTGTATGATCAGTGCCACCACCTCCTCCCCGCAGAGCTGTATGATCAGTGCCACCTCCTCCTCCCCGCAGAGCTGTATGATCAGTGCCACCACCTCCTCCCCGCAGAGCTGTATGATCAGTGCCACCACCTCCTCCCCGCAGAGCTGTATGATCAGTGCCACCTCCTCCTCCCCGCAGAGCTGTATGATCAGTGCCACCATCTCCTCCCCGCAGAGCTGTATGATCAGTGCCACCACCTCCTCCCCGCAGAGCTGTATGATCAGTGCCACCTCCTCCTCCCCGCAGAGCTGTATGATCAGTGCCACCACCTCCTCCCCGCAGAGATGTATGATCAGAGCCACCACCTCCTCCCTGCAGAGCTGTATGATCAGAGAAATCACCTCCTCCCCGCAGAGCTGTATGATCAGTGCCACCACCTCCTCCCCGCAGAGCTGTATGATCAGTGCCACCACCTCCTCCCCGCAGAGCTGTATGATCAGTGCCACCACCTCCTCCCTGCAGAGCTGTATGATCAGAGAAATCACCTCCTCCCCGCACAGCTGTATGATCAGTGCCACCACCTCCTCCCCGCAGAGCTGTATGATCAGTGCCACCTCCTCCTCCCCGCAGAGCTGTATGATCAGTGCCACCACCTCCTCCCCGCAGAGCTGTATGATCAGTGCCACCACCTCCTCCCCGCAGAGCTGTATCATCAGTGCCACCACCTACTCCTCCCTGCAGAGCTGTATGATCAGAGAAATCACCTCCACCCCGCAGAGCTGTATGATCAGTGCCACCACCTCCTCCCCGCAGAGCTGTATCATCAGTGCCACCACCTACTCCTCCCTGCAGAGCTGTATGATCAGAGAAATCACCTCCTCCCCGCAGAGCTGTATGATCAGTGCCACCACCTCCACCCCGCAGAGCTGTATGATCAGTGCCACCACCTTCTCCCCCGCAGAGCTGTATGATCAGAGCCACCACTTCCTCCCCGCAGAGCTGTATAATCAGTGCCACCACCTCCACCCCGCAGAGCTGTATGATCAGAGAAATCACCTCCACCCCGCAGAGCTGTATGATCAGAGCCACCACCTCCTCCCCGCAGAGCTGTATGATCAGAGCCACCACCCTCTCCCCGCAGAGCTGTATAATCAGTGCCACCACCTCCTCCCCGCAGAGCTGTATGATCAGTGCCACCACCTCCTCCCCGCAGAGCTGTATGATCAGTGCCACCACCTCCTCCCCGCAGAGCTGTATGATCAGTGCCACCTCCTCCTCCCCGCAGAGCTGTATGATCAGAGAAATCACCTCCACCCCGCAGAGCTGTATGATCAGTGCCACCACCTCCTCCCCGCAGAGCTGTATCATCAGTGCCACCACCTACTCCTCCCTGCAGAGCTGTATGATCAGAGAAATCACCTCCACCCCGCAGAGCTGTATGATCAGTGCCACCACCTTCTCCCCCGCAGAGCTGTATGATCAGAGCCACCACTTCCTCCCCGCAGAGCTGTATAATCAGTGCCACCACCTCCACCCCGCAGAGCTGTATGATCAGAGAAATCACCTCCACCCCGCAGAGCTGTATGATCAGAGCCACCACCTCCTCCCCGCAGAGCTGTATGATCAGAGCCACCACCCTCTCCCCGCAGAGCTGTATAATCAGTGCCACCACCTCCTCCCCGCAGAGCTGTATGATCAGTGCCACCACCTCCTCCCCGCAGAGCTGTATGATCAGTGCCACCACCTCCTCCCCGCAGAGCTGTATGATCAGAGCCACCACCTCCTCCCTGCAGAGCTGTATGATCAGAGAAATCACCTCCTCCCCGCACAGCTGTATGATCAGTACCACCACCTCCTCCCCGCAGAGCAGCATGATCAGAGCCACCACCTCCTCCCCGCAGAGCTGTATGATCAGTGCCACCACCTCCTCCCCGCAGAGCTGTATGATCAGTGCCACCTCCTCCTCCCCGCAGAGCTGTATGATCAGAGAAATCACCTCCACCCCGCAGAGCTGTATGATCAGTGCCACCACCTCCTCCCCGCAGAGCTGTATCATCAGTGCCACCACCTACTCCTCCCTGCAGAGCTGTATGATCAGAGAAATCACCTCCACCCCGCAGAGCTGTATGATCAGAGCCACCACCCTCTCCCCGCAGAGCTGTATAATCAGTGCCACCACCTCCTCCCCGCAGAGCTGTATGATCAGTGCCACCACCTCCTCCCCGCAGAGCTGTATGATCAGTGCCACCACCTCCTCCCCGCAGAGCTGTATGATCAGTGCCACCTCCTCCTCCCCGCAGAGCTGTATGATCAGAGCCACCTCCTCCTCCCCGCAGAGCTGTATGATCAGTGCCACCACCTCCTCCCCGCAGAGCTGTATGATCAGTGCCACCACCTCCTCCCCGCAGAGCTGTATGATCAGTGCCACCACCTCCTCCCCGCAGAGCTGTATGATCAGTGCCACCTCCTCCTCCCCGCAGAGCTGTATGATCAGAGCCACCACCTCCTCCCCGCAGAGCTGTATGATCAGAGCCACCACCTCCTCCCTGCAGAGCTGTATGATCAGAGAAATCACCTCCTCCCCGCACAGCTGTATGATCAGTACCACCACCTCCTCCCCGCAGAGCTGTATGATCAGTGCCACCACCTCCTCCCCGCAGAGCTGTATGATCAGTGCCACCACCTCCTCCCCGCAGAGCTGTATGATCAGTGCCACCACCTCCTCCCTGCAGAGCTGTATGATCAGAGCCACCACATTCTCCCCGCAGAGCTGTAGGATCAGAGCCATCACCTCCTCCCCGCAGAGCTGTATGATCAGTGCCACCACCCTCTCCCCGCAGAGCTGTATGATCAGAGCCACCACCTACTCCCCTCAGACCTGTATGATCAGAGCCATAACCTCCTCCTCCCTGCAGAGCTGTATGATCAGAGAAATCACCTCCTCCCCGGAGAGCTGTATGATCAGTGCCAACACCTTCTCCCCGCAGAGCTGTATGATCAGTGCCACCACCTCCTCCCTGCAGAGCTGTATGATCAGTGCCACCACCTCCTCCCCGCAGAGCTGTACGATCAGTGCCATCACCTCCTCCCCGCAGAGCTGTATGATCAGTGCCACCACCTCCTCCCCGCAGAGCTGTATGATCAGTGCCACCACCTCCTCCCCGCAGAGCTGTATGATCAGTGCCACCACCTCCTCCCCGCAGAGCTGTATGATCAGTGCCACCTCCTCCTCCCCGCAGAGCTGTATGATCAGTGCCACCACCTCCTCCCCGCAGAGCTGTATCATCAGTGCCACCACCTACTCCTCCCTGCAGAGCTGTATGATCAGAGAAATCACCTCCACCCCGCAGAGCTGTATGATCAGTGCCACCACCTTCTCCCCCGCAGAGCTGTATGATCAGTGCCACCACCTCTTCCCCGCAGAGCTGTATGATCGGTTTTCCTACTTGTAATGTTTTTAATATAACTGATGCTGGGCGCAGTCTCAGGATGGGGGGTTTGTGTGATCTGACGATAATGTGGGAGCTGCACTGTACAGCGCTATACACGGGGACATTTCAACGCAGATACATCAGCTGCTCCAGCAGCGGCAAATGAGTGATCTGAGGACAGACGCATCACGAAAGAGGCGGGGACTTCAGGGGGCGGGGATACTGGGCGGGAATAATAACAATGACTGGTCAAACAAATCAACCCTTATTGGCCTCTTTTTTTCATGAAAGAACCAGTGGAGCGCAGGGGGCGTGTTTCCCGGAGACCAATGAGGACGCGCACCGGAGCATAAATACCCTGCTCCCGCCGCTCCTCTCATCACATCTGTGCCCGCCACGTCTATACGGAGCCATGGCAAGAACAAAGCAGACCGCTCGTAAATCCACCGGAGGGAAAGCTCCCCGCAAGCAGCTGGCCACAAAGGCCGCCAGGAAGAGCGCTCCCGCCACTGGTGGAGTGAAGAAGCCGCATCGTTACCGGCCAGGAACAGTCGCTCTCCGTGAGATCCGCCGCTATCAGAAATCCACCGAGCTGCTGATCCGTAAGCTTCCCTTCCAGCGCCTGGTGAGGGAGATCGCCCAGGACTTCAAGACCGATCTGCGTTTCCAGAGTTCGGCCGTCATGGCCCTGCAGGAGGCCAGCGAGGCTTATCTGGTGGGGTTGTTCGAGGACACCAACCTGTGCGCCATCCACGCCAAGAGGGTCACCATCATGCCCAAAGACATCCAGCTGGCCCGCCGGATCCGTGGGGAGAGAGCTTAGATCTGCCCCGGCTGCGACCACAACACAAAGGCTCTTTTCAGAGCCACCAAATCCTCCCACAAATGAGCCGAGTCCTGAACGGTCTCTCTTCTGCGCGTATTCTCCATATACGGAGCGCGGTCAGGAAAGGTAATAGCCGGCTGCTGTGTCCGATATTGTAGGTGATCCGCGATATTCCAGTTACCACTCCGCGCATCCTTTATTCTCACCAAGTCCAAAAGTGCGACATCAATTACATGACTGACGTTTTATAAGGACAGGGTAAAGTGTGCGCTGTGCACAGCCCGGGTCTTTGGTGGTGGAGGCGCGGTTTCTGTACAGCGCAGACGTAAATGGGGTCCTAGTGCCGCCTCTGCAGTCTTGCGGCTTTAGGTTGTAATTATCATATATTTGAGTTTTCTCATCTTATCTGTGGCTGGTGCCGCCGGGGGTCTGGTTACATACAGCTCCCTGCTCTGCAGTGACCGGTAATGGCCACCAGTCGGGCACCACGTGTAATGATGAGTGACTGCCGGGGATCAGATGAGTTATCTGTAGATCAGTGTCCTTAAAATGTATTTTTTATTCTACTTTATAACAAGCTGGAAAATAACAACCGAAACTACAATGGAAGTAAAAATCAAAATAACCAACAGATCTAAGCGACGCTGAGATGAGAAGAATAGAGAAGCGGGAAAAGAAGAGCACAATAAGTGGAAAATTCAAAATCTCCAACCGTTCTGTGCTCAACCAATCAGACGAAAGGGAGGAGATAGGAGCTAATTGCAAAATTTCTACTAGCAATCTCCCCCGGATACGCGTCGGAACAGGTGAATATGCATGGCTCACCCTCCCCCGTCATACTCACCCTCCTGGCAGCGTCTCTGCAAGTCCCTGCTTCTCCGAAGGTCTCTGGTGCCGGCAACTTGTTCCTGTGTTCGTCATGGTACCGCTCATTAAAGTAATGAATATGCGCTCCACGCCTGTGGGAGTGGAGCCACGTATGTATTCATTACTTTGTTTAGTGGTCACGTGGTACCACTCATTACAGGAAGAGATGCAGGCGCCAGAGACTATCTGAGAAGCAGAGACCGCGCCAGTATGAGGTGAGTATGATGTGCCAGCCGCCGACCCCCTGGTACAATGACTCCAGTATAAGACGAGAGGGGCACTTTCAGCCTAAAAAAAATGGCTGCAAATCTCAGATTATACTCGAATGTATAAGGTAAATGCCTCTGGCACTATAGAGGGCGATGTAGTAAGGATTATTTTTCAGTTACACTGGTGTTTAACCCTCTTGCTGCCTGTACAGTTTTTACATTAAAGCAATGAATTAAAAAAAAACACCAACAAACTAATTTGTACTTTACAATTATGAGCAGGTTCCTGTAATTTTGCATTAAAGCATGATATTTTATATAAAAAAAAATGCATAAAAATGTCTTTCTGGGTTGTAATTGGTACATGAGGTAACGGCATAAATGAAGTACCATCATCTGGTGATTAAATGATGGGAAATCTCTTCTAATTTCACTTGCTTCTTTCGTCCTTCCAAATCTCCATTTATGGAAGTTCTTCATCAGAAAATGAACAAATGTCTATCATTGCATTACGCTGAGGTTGGGACGCTCTGGGGGTATCACATCCACAGGAAGGATATAATGGAACTAGAGAGAGTACAAAGGAGGCCAACAAAATTAATAAAGGGAATGGGAGAACTACAATACCCAGATAGGTTAGCGAAATTAGGATTATTTAGTCTAGAAAAAAGACGGGGCGATCTAATAACCATGTATAAGTATATAAGGGGACAATACAAATATCTCGCTGAGGATCTGTTTATACCAAGGAAGGTGACGGGCACAAGGGGGCATTCTTTGCGTCTGGAAGAGAGAAGGTTTTTCCACCAACATAGAAGAGGATTCTTTACTGTTAGGGCAGTGAGAATCTGGAATTGCTTGCCTGAGGAGGTGGTGATGGCGAACTCAGTCGAGGGGTTCAAGAGAGGCCTGGATGTCTTCCTGGAGCAGAACAATATTGTATCATACAATTATTAGGTTCTGTAGAAGGACGTAGATCTGGGGATTTATTATGATGGAATATAGGCTGAACTGGAAGGACAAATGTATTTTTTCGGCCTTACTAACTATGTTACTATGTTACATTGTATAGGGGATAACTGTGGGTGCATCAAAGTGTGTGTGTGTGTGTGTGGGGGGGGGACTTAGGGCATCATACTGTTTGGGGAGTTACTGGGGGTATTATACCCCCACACAGTAACTGTGGGGACATCCTGCTGTGTGGGTATCTTACTGTGTAGGAGGCATCATACTGTGTGGAGGGTAACTGGGGGCATCATCTGTTGTGGAAGATATGATCCACCATGATCTGGAACAGTAATGACAATATTTAGGATACCCTCAATCATAAGGGAAGGACATTACACATAATAGAAGCTGGAAAGATAATTGCAGAAACTGAGCAATGAGCGGGAAAATCAAACTTCCCTACAGTTTAGTATTTAGCCAATCAGCAGAGAAAGGGAGGAGCTAATGTAGATTCTGTAAGCCCCGTCCCGGAAGTGCGTCATCTCTGCAGTTCTCTCTCTGGTCCATTCTCCCTCCATATAAAGGTGCAGTCCCTGAGGCTCAGGAATCAGTTTTTGCTCATTAACTGCAGAAAATGTCTGGTCGCGGCAAAGGAGGAAAAGGTCTCGGGAAGGGCGGCGCCAAACGGCACAGGAAGGTGCTCCGTGATAACATCCAGGGCATCACCAAGCCTGCCATCCGCCGTCTAGCTCGCAGAGGAGGCGTCAAGCGCATCTCCGGCCTCATCTATGAGGAGACTCGCGGTGTCCTGAAAGTCTTCCTGGAGAACGTGATCCGTGACGCCGTCACCTACACCGAGCACGCCAAGAGGAAGACCGTCACCGCCATGGACGTGGTGTACGCGCTCAAGCGCCAGGGCCGCACTCTCTACGGCTTCGGAGGTTAATTGTGTTCTCTTCTGTCTTCACAACCCAAAGGCTCTTTTCAGAGCCACCCACATCTTCTAAGTGAGAGGCTGCACCTGACTGCTAGGATCTCATTTCTCTGCTGTGGTGATGTCGCTGTAATGTTAGTAGAACACTCATCGGTGCCGAATTTACGCTCCGAATACTGAATAGTCGAAAACTACCATCGGCCAAATAATTGTGGGGAATGGTAATTCTGACCCTGATCCGCAGTTCGGTAACGTCCTCTGATGCCGTTTTTGGGCGGATGGTTCTGTCGCTGCTTTTGGTTGTGAGACCTATTTGCAAATCCTGTTTTGTACCCGACGGATTCCGTGTGTGTATGATCTGGGAGTAGGGTCTCTTTAACCATATTCCCACACATTCAGTTTCCGAAGGATATCCTGACGTGGAAAGGCTTATTGGAAGCAGATCTCTCTACAGCTCTAATCAGGGGGTGTTCCGGGCGGTTTCCAAATGTAGGTTAATATTCTGTCTAGACATTTAAGATCCTGTTCTTATTGGGCGCTGATTGATTAGTATCCGGCTCAGCGTCTCTGCAGGGCAAAATATCCCCTGTGCGGCTGCCTGTAGTACCGGCCTCAGCCTGGGACGTGCTAGTTGTATGCTCCCGGGTCCTGACATACTGGGGCCGTGTCTGCTCCCCCGTCTTTCACCGCGGACTTCGGGTGATGCGGTTTCTTCTCATTGACCTACAAAGATAACATGGATTCATGGGGGATATATATCCGCACTGGGCCGCAGTGATAATTTCCTGATCAGATCCGTGTACAGGGAATGTGGCTGTAAGAGGCAGCTGGATAGATGGACGCCCTGTGTACCGGGTACGGAGGCTCCTGTGTGATGACCAAGTCCTGGACACTAATGTGTCGGATGGATGTCGCCTCTGAAGACTATTATAACCTCCTCAGAATAATAATGGCGACTGATCCCCGTGTTCGGGGGCAGACAGCTGGGAGGACAGGACCCGGTATTATCAGCGGGGTAGAGCTGCTCCCACCGGTATACACAGCGATCGCCGCTCCAGCAGAGGGGCCGGTAATAATCCGACGGACAAAGAAAAGCGATTGAGCGGGAAATTCAAAACCAGCAACGGATCTGTAATCAGCCAATGAGCGAGAGACATCCACAGGCGCCGACCAATCCCAGATACAGGAACATCCGCCCCCATTAACTCCTTAGTGTCCTTGTGTGCTGACCCCCACTACTCACTCGCTTTATAGAAGCGGCGACTTCCCCCACCCGAGACCCGGCAGCGTCACATCAGGCTCCGGGCAGAACATAGGAGACTTGTCTCAGTCAGGCTGTGATAGGATCAGCGCGGACACCACAGGGGATCTGCACAGGATAATACGCGGGTGAGTGAAGAGCCGCCTCCTGTGCAGATGGAGCGGAGGAGAAACACTGACAGGGATTGACCCCTCACCCGCCAGACTGTCAGTGCAAATTGAGTGTCGCTCGCAGAACTCAGCCTCGGAATAATCTGCAGATAGCTGGAAATTAGCCCTTATTGAAGGAGGACTTTGTGCAGTGATTGGGACAGATAATGGCCGTTTCCTCGTAGATCCAGGAAGCGGCTAGTCTGCTGTGCCAGGACTGTAAACTCCGCTCCTCCACATCTGTCCACACACTCAAAGGCTCTTCTAAGAGCCCCCACATCCTCCTCCTAAGAGCCGCACCGCTGATCACACTGATGGTTCACACTGCACCAGGCGGTATATAGAGGTCACTATACACGATCCGTGCTCCACTGTACTGCGGTCACCACAGAGCAGAGATTCGTGGCTGAAGTGACTGATCCGGCTTCATGTTACTGAGATCACACACAGGAGGGATAAGTGCAGTTTATACAGGGGACACAGCTCCTGAGGGAAGCCGGCTCTTCCTAGAAAACTGGGTGCGGCTACTACCGAAACATCTCACTGAATTCACAGGGTTTGCAGTCCTGGCACAGCTGACTAGCTGGGGTTTCCAGCACCATCTGGAGATATTACTGCACTATACGGAGTGTAACATGTCGGGCGCTGTACTGTAACTGCCTGCATAATGTGGCACAGTCATTTGTCAGTAGGTTGCAGTATATGGGGGTACTCTGCACTATTCAGATGAATAACAGCACTATGAAGGGTAAATAGAACATGAACACATACAGCGCTATATGAGGGTGCACTGCGGTATATGGAGCTTCACAGCACTATTTAGATGTATAGAGCATTATACAGGGTTTTACATCGCTATACAGCATCCCCGCTGCAAAGATGAAGCAATGATTTGGGAAACCACCAATCGGCTGCAGTGGGCGGAGCGTCTAACGTTCTCGTTGGTCACATGACTTCATCACCCAATAGAACGGCGGTCTGACAGCAGTGCTCATCTGCATGGCCGGGCTATAAATTCCGCCGCTCTTGGAGACGCAGGATCATTATTCTTCTCACTTGTACTGAGACCGGTTTGTTGTTATCATGCCTGATCCCGCCAAGTCTGCGCCTGCGCCCAAGAAGGGCTCCAAGAAAGCCGTGACTAAGACTCAGAAGAAAGACGGCAAGAAGCGGAGGAAGAGCAGGAAGGAGAGCTACGCCATCTACGTGTACAAGGTGCTGAAGCAGGTCCACCCCGACACCGGCATCTCCTCCAAGGCCATGGGCATCATGAACTCCTTCGTCAACGACATCTTCGAGCGCATCGCAGGGGAAGCCTCCCGCCTGGCTCACTACAACAAGCGCTCCACCATCACCTCCCGGGAGATCCAGACCGCCGTGCGCCTGCTGCTGCCCGGAGAGCTGGCCAAGCACGCCGTGTCCGAGGGCACCAAGGCCGTCACCAAGTACACCAGCGCCAAGTGATCGGCTCCGTGCTCCGCTCCTCACCCCAAAGGCTCTTCTAAGAGCCACCCACACCCTCACTATAAGAGCCACCCACACTGCTCCGGTGTCCTCTCCCGTCTCCCCGAGGTGTCTGCTCGCTCCGCCCGGGGCTCTGCGCCTGGTGACGAGGGAGATGGTGAGAAAATCTCAGGAATAATCTGGGCATTGCTCAGCGAGTTGATGTGTATTCAGGGACTTCTTATTTAACTCCTTGCTGCACAGATCTCGGCATTCTGGGGTCTCGTTTATTAGTTCATTACTCTCGTTTCTCAGGTAACAGGAGCCATTTGTGGTGGAGTTGATCTAGAGCCTAATCTGGATTCTTTTTACAGTGTAAGTGACGTCATTACATTTAGAAGCGGCGGGAAATTCAAACCCCCAACCGTCCTGTGTTCAGCCAATCAGCAGAGGGAGGAGCTAATGTTTCCAATGGTAACACGTTTACGGTTCCCGCTTTTTTCCGTCTTTTGTCTTCATATAACACCTGGTCCCAGGACCGATATCGGGAAATCTGCTTGTGTTGAGCGATCATTGGTCTCTTACATCCCACACAGGAATCTGCAGATTTCCAGGTTAGCGGCGCTGTATCCGCTCCGGTTTCCTCTCATGGATATAGAGAATGATTCGTGTTCTCCACATGCTGTGATGTTCCCGTGTGTCTGACCTGGAGACGATCAGATCGTCCCTTTCCCGTCACAATCCGTATTGTGGAGACGATATACTGGTCAGGGACATATCCTACAAGAGACATTTCAGGGAAGACCAATTCTGCCCTTCCCAGCAGATCCCACCATGTCTCCCCATTACAGATCAGTCCTACGGCTGCAGGCAGGAGGTCTGTGATGGGAAATGTAGGATCATGTGTAGAAGATTGCGGAGTGTCCCTGCTCAGAACATTACCCTGTGGTGTCAGGATCTCACAGGTCAGGCAGTTACATTATCGGCCGTCACATCCTCCTCACAGGATCCCTGCTCAGTTACTGATCGTCCTTCTGTTCTATCACTTTTCTTCCCCCGCTTCATCTAGTGTCAGGACTGGCGGCTCTCGGGCAATATTATTATTTATTATTATAGCGCCATTTATTCCATGGCGCTTTACATGTGAGGAGGTGTATACATAATAACAGGTACAATGATCTTGAACAATACAAGTCATAACTGGTACAGGAGGAGAGAGGACCCTGCCCACGAGGGCTCGCAATCTACAATGGATGGATGAGGATACAGTAGGTGAAGGTAGAGCTGGTCGATCAGTGGTGGTTACTGCAGGTTGTAGGCTTGTCGGAAGAGGTGGGTCTTTAGGCTCTTTTTGAAGGTTTCCATGGTAGGTGAGAGTCTGATGTGTTGTGGTAGAGGGTTCCAGAGTAGGGGTGATGCGCAAGATAAATCTTGTATGCGATTGTGGGAAGAGGAGATAAGAGGGGAGTAGAGAAGGAGATCTTGTGAGGATCGGAGGTTGCAGGAAAGTACCGGGAGAGGAGGTCACAGATGTATAAAGGAGACATTTTGTGGATGGCTTTGTATGTCATGGTTAGGCTTTTGTACTGGAGTCTCTGGGTAATGGGGAGCCAGTGAAGGGATTGACAGAGGGGAGAGGCCGGGGAATAGCGGGGGACAGGTTGGTTAGTCGGGCAGGAGAGTTTAGAATAGATAGGAGGGGTGCGAGAGTGTTAGAGGGGAGGCCACAGAGCAGGAGGTTACAGTAGTCCAGGCGGGAGATGATGAGGGCATAGACTAGGGTTTTTGCAGATTCTTGGTTTAGAAATCTATAGATCCTTGAAATATTTTGAGTTGAAGGCGGCAGGAAGTGGAAAGGGCTTGGATATGAGGTTTGAAGGAGAGATGAGTGTCAAGGATTACCCCGAGGCAGCGAACTTGGACTGAGGAGAGTGGGCAGCCGTTTCCTGTAATGGATAGGTTCGTTGGGGGGTTGCGTGTGATGTGGGAAAGACAATGAATTCTGTTTTGCCCACATGTAGAAGTTCCGAGAATGTGGAGGGGAACAACGAATCATGGGAGAAATATCCCAATACAATTGCAGGATAGGATCCTCTAGCACTAGATGTAATAATGTAAAACGAATGCCATAGATCTCATAGGGTTAATATGACGTGAGATAAAACCACTGCAGTGCAGAGAGATCCGATCACAAGTCTGACTGTAAGATGCCCCAAGTACTGGTGACTCCCATCACAGCAC